>NW_025242462.1:0-3110 GCF_018294505.1 Triticum aestivum
TTTTTTTAGCAAAGGACAAGCCGGAACAAACTCTTATAATAGGAAAAGCGCTCCCAAGGACACATGGGAATATTGTCAAGCTAGTTTTCATCACGCTCATATGATTCGCGTTCGGTACTGTGATAATTTGATATGTGGGTGGACCGGTGCTTGGGTGATGTTCTTACTTGAACAAACATCCCACTTATGATTAACCTCTATTGCAAGCATCCGCAACTACAAAAAAAAGTATTAAGGTAAACCTAACCATAGCATGAAACATATGGATCCAAATCAGCCCCTTACGAAGCAACGTATAAACTAGGGTTTAAGCTTCTGTCACTCTAGCAACCCATCATCTACATATTACTTCCCAATGCCTTTCTCTAGGCCCAAATAATGGTGAAGTGTTATGTAGTCAACGTTCACATAACACCACTAGAGGTTAGACAACATATATCTCATCAAAATATCGAACGAATACCAAATTCACATGACTACTAATAGCAAGACTTCTCCCATGTCCTCAGGAACAAACATAACTACTCACAAAGCATATTCATGTTCATAATCAGAGGGGTAATAATATGCATAAAGGATCTGAACATATAATCTTCCACCAAATAAACCAACTAGCATCAACTACAAGGAGTAATCAACACTACTAGCAACCTACTAGCACCAATCCCGGACTTGGAGGCAAGAATTGGATACAAGAGATGAACTAGGGTTTGGAGATGAGATGGTGCTGATGAAGATGTTGATGGAGATTGCGCTCTCCCGATGAGAGGAGCGTTGGTAATGATGATGGCGATGATTTCCCCCTCCCGGAGGGAAGTGTCCCCGGCAGAACAGCTCTGCTGGAGCCCTAGATTGGTTCCGCCAAGGTTCCGCCTCGTGGCGGCGAAGTCTCGTCCCAAAAGGTTGCTTCTGATTTTTTCTCATCGAAAGAGCTCATATAGGAGAAGATGGGAATCGGAGAGCCACCAGGGGGCCCACGAGGTAGGTGGGCGCGCCCAGGGGGAGGGGGCGCGCCCCCACCCTCCTGAGCAGGGTGTGGGCCCCCTGGCCTTCATCTTTGGCGACGATTTTTCTTTATTTATTTTAAGACATTCCGTGGAGTTTCAGGGCTTTCGGAGTTGCACAGAATAGGTCTCCAATATTTGCTCCTTTTCCAGCCAGAATTCCAGCTGCCGGCATTCCCCCTCTTCATGGTAAACCTTATAAAATAAGAGAGAATAGCCATAATTATTGTGACATAACGTGAAATAATAGCCCATAATGCGATAAATATCGATATAAAAGCATGATGCAAAATGGACGTATCAACTCCCCCAAGCTTAGATCTCGCTTGTCCTCAAGCGAAAAGCCGATAACAATAAAAATATCCTCATGTTTAGAGGTAGAGGCGTCGATAAAAATAAAATACGGACATGAAGGCATCATGATTATTCTCATAGCAGCAACATATATTGATTTTGTCATATGATTACTCATGTTCAAGTGATGATCTTTTCACAAAGCCAAAGTATGAATCAGAAACCTTATTGGGCACTAACAAATTATAACCTCAGTCATTGAAGCAATTGCAATTTATCATAACATCGGAAAGAGTCTGTGTCAGAGCTTAAAAGCAAGTCCACATACTCAACTATCACTTAGTCCTTCATAATTGCTAGCACTCACGCAATACTTGTGGTTACGGAGTTTTAATCGGACACAGAGAAAGATAGGGACTTACAATTTTGCCCCACAACCTTTTACCTCAGGGGCAATGTCAACAATAATAATTCATGCTCCCCTACATCCAATTAGATATATATATCATGTTCTTTCCAACATGCTGGGCTTGCCAAAGGATAAAATGAAAAAAGAAAGGTGAAGATCACCGTGACTCTTGCATAAGATAGAAGATAATAATAAAAGATAGGCCCTTCGCAGAGGGAAGCAGAGGTTGCCATGCGCTTTTATGGTTGGATGCACAAAATCTTAATGCAAAAGAAAATCACTTTATATTGCCCCTTGTATGTGAACCTTTATTATGCAGTCCGTCACTTTTATTGCGTCCACAACAAGTTCGTACAAAGCTTATTTCTCTGCACTAATAAGTCATGCATATTTAAAGAGCAATTTTTATTGCTTGCACCGATGACAACTTACTTGAAGGATCTTACTCAATCCATAGGTAGATATGGTGGACTCTCATGGATAAACTGGTTTAAGGGCATTTGGAAGCACAAGTAGTATCTCTACTTGGTGCTGAGAATTTGGCTAGCATGAGGGGGGAAGGCAAGCTCAACATGTTAGAGGAACCATGACAACATACTTTATCTCAGATATAAGAAAACATAACTCATTATGTTGTCTTCCTTGTCCAACATCAACTCTTTAGCGTGTCATATTTTAATGAGTGCTCCCAATCATAAAAGATGTCAATGATAATATATCTATATGTGAAACCTCTATCTCCTTATTACTTCCTATTAATTGCAACGATGACCAAAGCTATATTTGCCAACTCCCAACAACTTTTAATCATCATACCCTTTCTATGTGAAGTCATTACTCTCAATAAGATCAATATGAACTCTTTGTTTCTTTTTATTCTTTTCTTTATTCACCCAAGATCATGGCAAAGTAATCAAGCCCTTGACTCAACACTAATCTTTATTATAAATATAGCTCGCGGACTCGATCACATAGAGGGATCATAAAGCAAAACTTCAAAACTAGATCATGCCATGATTTTATTCTACTAAATCAAGATACTACTAATAGGATCGAACTAAGAAAAATAGTAGAGATAGGAGTTGTGATGGAGATACGATAATAGGGCACCTCCCCCAAGCTTGGCAGTTGCCAAGGGGAGTGCCCATACCCATGTGATTATGTCTCCTTTGTTGTTGGTGAAGAAGGTGGAGGTGTTGTTGATGATGCGGGCTTGTCGTCCACCTTCCATGGCATAGGCTCACCCTCATAGAAGGATGATCGAGTCTCCGGAATCCTCAAATCTGCAACGGAAACAGCTCAAAACAAAAACAGAGGATATTTGCGTGATACAGTCGTCAAAACCTTCGGGAGAATATATAATGATTTTTTACCGACCAAAATACGTATCGTGCAAGAAAAAC
>NW_025242463.1:0-3110 GCF_018294505.1 Triticum aestivum
TTTCCCTTATGTATTACATGGGTTGTGTGAAGATTACCTCACTTGCGACATTGCTTTCAATGCGGTTATGCCTCTAAGTCGTGCTTCGACACGTGGGAGATATAGCCGCATCGAGAGCGTTACAACTTGTTCTTCTACTTCTACTTTATCTTCTACTTCTACTTGGATTTCTGCTTCTACTTCATCTTCACTCTACCTTACATGCACCTAGGATTTCTTCTTCTACTTCTACTCATACTTGTCGTTCTTCTTCATCTTGCATATTCATATCTTTAGGAGAAAATGGATCTCCCAGACCTCAACTGCACTTCACCTGTAGAAGATGTGGATGAAATGGATGAAGATGTAGAAAATGAAATGGAAGGATTCATTTAGTTTTAGTCTACATCGCGGCTGCAGTAATGGCGATTTGAGCAGATGTCGCGCCCCCCTGGATCGCACCAGATCAGGGGATGGTCGCCGGTGAGCCGGGTGGGAAGATTTGGGGATCGAAGCTGGTGAGAGAGAGAATAAGATAGGATTGGGAAAGAAACGGAAGGCGCATGAGACGGGCACAAAGGTAAATAAAAGAATAGTGCTCTCCTGAATGATTTAATTAATCATACTCCACTCCGGCACCTCATAGTTTGTACAAAGTTTTTGTTTATACTACTCCCACACTGCTGCATATGTCTATTTATTTACAAAAGAATGAAAACTCTGTTTTTCCTCCGCGATCCACTGCTCAGCCCACGCAGCTGCAAAACGCCATCAGCAGCTCCGCGAACTATGCACCGTGGTTAACTCCGACACCTTCATGATGCAGTCCAGCGAGGACCCGTGCCGGCCGAGCAGGCGCCTGCTTTTCTTCTTCCTCAAGTTGCCTCACACAACTCTCTCCGCTCGCTTTCTCTCTCATACACAGAAGAACACACAAAGGTTGAGAAGAACTCAATAGGGGCCCCCTTACCCCTAGTGAAGCCCCACAAGTTCTTTCAATCGCATCAAATCAGAAAGGCCGTAACTGATGGAGTTCTCGGCCTAGTGACTAATCCTGGACGTCAAACTAGAAGAAAAGAGAACCGAGCTTCCAATCATAATTCATACAGCCTGGACGCATGTTTCCAAGCCATGGACAATAAGCTTGTCCACTAGCACGATATCTGCTTTAAAGCAATCCAATTGTTAGTATAAAAAGACAAGATTCGGTCATGCATTTTAGTTATTAAGACAATGGTTGCAAAAAAAGATCTATGAATTTTGAATATCTTTTTTTACGAGGATAACTTCCAATCTATTCATCAACTGTCAACGTAGTACAAAGAACACCATAAGTAAAATATACATCTAGGTCCATAGACAACCTAGCGATGACTACTAGCACTGGAGCGAGCCGAAGGCGCGCCGCTGTCTTTGGCCATTCCTCATTGGAGCCGGGCAAACCTTGTTGTAGTAGACAGTCAGAAAGTCGTCATGCTAAGGCCTCATAGGACCAGCACACCAGAACAGCAACCACCGCCAATAAAGAGAAGCGTAGATCAGAAGGATCCACCTGTAGACACACGAACACAGACGAACGAAGACAAGATCCACGTGGATCCATCAAAGACAAACGCTGACTGAATCCCATGAGATCCGCCGGAGACAAATCTTCACACGCCCACCGACGATACTAGAAACACCACCGAGAGGGAGACAAGGCGAGGAGAACCTTATTCCATCTTCAGAGAGCCGCCGCCTCCTCGCCTCTCTAAGAAGGGAACAAACCCTAACAAAACTCAAAAGAGCATGAAAAAATGGAGCCCTCCCAGCGGCATGGGTCGAGATCCGCCACGCCTCCATGTCCCTAAGACCATAATAGACGAGGTAGACCGGCGACGGCACCGGCGGAAGGCATGAGAAACCCTAGTCAAAAGGTCCTCTTTCTTCCACTGGACTTGTCTATGGATTTTGAATATCGAATATGGCAACTGAGCAACAAATCTTGTACTAATAAGAGTTGGTTTACTTAAACTCCAAGTATTGTTACTTGCCTTCTCGTGTTCATAATCTCTTGCAATGCAAAGCACATACGACTCATCCTATAAACAGAGGTGCAGGAACTTTTAACTGGATGGGAAACCATGAAGTAATTAAATACGACTACAAGATCGAGATCGTCGATGGGGTTCTCACAATCCGTGATCCTCGTCACACATCATGGATAGGAATCTGAGAGGTGGCATGCCCGCTTATGGCATCTAAACTTCCATGCTCCGCCCAAGCTCGCGTTCCACGTTATAGTTATAGTTTGCAGCCTGCCACACATTTCTCAGGTGGATCAATTATGTGACGCATGCCTCACCGGTAACATGAAATAGACCCGGAGGCCATAGATTTCACTAAAGGCTTCTCTCAATGGTGGGTCAACAAATTACTATTGGGCAATTGATAAAAGAGGAAATAATTATGACGATATCCAAAGAAATAATCATGTATATAAGCATCACGTCTAAGATTAATAGACCGACTTCTGCCTGCATCTATTACTATTACTCTACACATCGACCGCTATCCAACATGCATCTAGAATATTAAGTTCATGGAGAAACGGAGTAGTGCAATAAGAACGATGACATGATGTAGACAAGATCTATTCATATAGGTATAGACCCCATATTTGTATCCTTAATGGCAACGATACATGCGTGTCATGTCTCTTTCTGTCACTGAGATTGAGCACTGCAAGATCGAACCCATCACAAAGCAACTCTTCCCATGGCAAGAAAAAGCAATCTTGTTGGACAAACCAAACCAAAGTTTTGGAGAAGAATACAAGGCTTTAACAATCATGCATAAGAGAGTTCAACAAAGATCCAAAAAATATTATAGATAGATCTGATCATAAACTCACAGTTCATCGGATCCCAACAAACACACCGAAAAATGAGTTACATCAAATATATCTCCAAGAACATTGAGGAGAACATTGTATTGAAAATCAAAAAGAGAGAAGAAGTCATTTAGTTACTGCATATGGATCCGTAGGTCTATGGTAAACTACTCACGCATCATCGAAGGGGCAATTATGATGATGAAGAACCCCTCCGTGATCGTTGACCCCTCCGACAGAGTGCCGGAAAAGGCCTCTA
>NW_025242464.1:0-1242 GCF_018294505.1 Triticum aestivum
CGAGTGTTGATGACCGTAACGTAAACGCACTCCAGGGTTCGTTAATCGTGGAAATCACTCCGGGACCCCAAAACAGTGAGTAATAGTCCATGAAACGGGCCAGAATCGGCCAAATATGTGAGTGTTGATGACCTACACGTAAGTGCGCCTTGGGGTCCAACAACTATGGAAATTTGTTTGGGTCCCAAAAATGGTGAGTAATAGTCCACGAAACGGCTCAGAATCTGCAAAAACCGCGAGTGTTGATGACTGAAACGTAAACGCACCCCAGGGTTCGTTAATCGTGTAAATCACTCCGGGACCCCAAAACAGTGAGTAATAGTCCATGAAACGGGCCAGAATCGGCCAAAACTGTGAGTGTTGATGACCGACACGTAATCGAACCTTGGGGTTCAACAACTATGGAAATCTCTTTGGGGCCCCAAAGCGGTGAGTAATAGTCCATCAACGGGTCAGAATCGATAAAAACCGCGAGAGTTGATGACCAAAACGTGAACGCACCCCAGGGTTCGTTAATCGTGGAAATCACTCCGGGACCCCAAAACAGTGAGTAATAGTCCACGAAACGGGCCAGAATCGGCCAAATCTGTGATTGTTGATGACCTACACGTAAGCGCGCCTTGGGGTTCAACAACTATGGAAATTTGTTTCGGGCCCAAAAATTGTGAGTAATTGTCCACGAAACGGCTCAGAATCTGCCAAAACCGTGAGTGTTGATGACCGAAACGTAAACGCACCCCAGGGTTCGTTAATCGTGTAAATCACTCCGGGACCCCAAAACAGTGAGTAATACTCCAGGAAATGGGCCAGAATCGGCCAAAACTGTGAATGTTGATGACCAACACGTAAGCGCACCTTGGGGTTCAACAACTATGGAAATCGCTTTGGGGCCCAAAACCGGTGAGTAATAGTCCATAAAACGGGTCAGGATCGATAAAAACCACGAGTGTTGATGACCGTAACGTAAACACACTCAAGGGTTCGTTAATCGTGGAAATCACTCCGGGACCCAAAAACAGTGAGTAATAGTCCACGAAACGGGCCAGAATCGGCCAAATATGTGAGTTTTGATGACCTACACGTAAGTGCGCCTTGGGGTCCAACAACTATGGAAATTTGTTTGGGTCCCAACAATGGTGAGTAATAGTCCATGAAACGGCTCAGAATCTGCAAAAAAACCGCGAGTGTTGATGACCGAAACGTAAACGCACCCCAGGGTTCGTTAATCGTGTAAATCACTCC
>NW_025242464.1:1252-1919 GCF_018294505.1 Triticum aestivum
GGGACAGAATCGGCCAAATATGTGAGTGTTGATGACCTAGACGTAAGTGCGCCTTGGGGTCCAACAACTATGGAAATTTGTTTGGGTCCCAAAAATGGTGAGTAATAGTCCACGAAACGGCTCAGAATCTGCAAAAACCGCGAGTGTTGATGACTGAAACGTAAACGCACCCCAGGGTTCGTTAATCGTGTAAATCACTCCCGGACCCCAAAACACTGAGTAATAGTCCATGAAACGGGCCAGAATCAGCCAAAACTGTGAGTGTTGATGACCGACACGTAATCGAACCTTGGGGTTCAACAACTATGGAAATCTCTTTGGGGCCCCAAAGCGGTGAGTAATAGTCCATCAACGGGTCAAAATCGATAAAAACCGCGAGAGTTGATGACCAAAACGTGAACGCACCCCAGGGTTCGTTAATCGTGGAAATCACTCCGGGACCCCAAAACAGTGAGTAATAGTCCACGAAACGGGCCAGAATCGGCCAAATCTGTGATTGTTGATGACCTACACGTAAGCGCGCCTTGGGGTTCAACAACTATGGAAATTTGTTTGGGGCCCAAAAATGGTGAGTAATTGTCCACGAAACGGCTCAGAATCTGCCAAAACCGTGAGTGTTGATGACCGAAACGTAAACGCACCCCAGGGTTCGTTAATCGTGTAAATC
>NW_025242464.1:1929-2455 GCF_018294505.1 Triticum aestivum
ACTCCGGGACCCCAAAACAGTGAGTAATACTCCACGAAACATGCCAGAATCGGCCAAAACTATGAGTGTTGATGACCGACACGTAAGCGCACCTTGGGGTTCAACAACTATGGAAATCGCTTTGGGGCCCCAAAACGGTGAGTAATAGTCCATAAAACGGGTCAGAATCGACAAAAACCGCGAGTGTTGATGACCGTAACGTAAACGCACTCCAGGGTTCGTTAATCGTGGAAATCACTCCGGGACCCCAAAACAGTGAGTAATAGTCCACGAAACGGGCCAAAATCAGCCAAATCTGTGAGTGTTGATGACCTACACGTAAGCGCGCCTTGGGGTTCAACAACTATGGAAATTTGTTTGGGGCCCAAAAATGGTGAGTAATAGTCCACGAAACGGCTCAGAATCTGCCAAAACAGTGAGTGTTGATGACCGAAACATAAACGCACCCCAGGGTTCATTAATCGTGTAAATCACTCCGGGACCCCAAAACAGTGAGTAATAGTCCAGGAAACGGGCCAGAATCGGC
>NW_025242464.1:2465-3110 GCF_018294505.1 Triticum aestivum
CAAAACAGTGAGTAATAGTCCACGAAACGGGCCAGAAACGGCCAAATCTGTGAGTGTTGATGACCTACACGTAAGCGCGCCTTGGGGTTCAACAACTATGGAAATTTGTTTGGGGCCCAGAAATGGTGAGTAATAGTCCACGAAACGGCTCAGAATCTGCCAAACCCGTGAGTGTTGATGACCGAAACGTAAACGCACCCCAGGGTTCGTTAATCGTGTACATCACTCCGGGACCCCAAAACTGTGAGTAATACTCCAGGAAACGGGCCAGAATCGGCCAAAACTGTGAATGTTGATGACCAACACGTAAGCGCACCTTGGGGTTCAACAACTATGGAAATCGCTTTGGGGCCCAAAACCGGTGAGTAATAGTCCATAAAACGGGTCAGAATCGATAAAAACCATGAGTGTTGATGACCATAACGTAAATGCACTCCAGGGTTCGTTAATCGTAGAAATCACTCCGGGACCCCAAAACAGTGAGTAATAGTCCATGAAACGGGCCAGAATCGGCCAAATATGTGAGTGTTGATGACCTACACGTAAGTGCGCCTTGGGGTCCAACAACTATGGAAATTTGTTTGGGTCCCAAAAATGGTGAGTAATAGTCCACGAAACGGCTCAGAATCTGCAAAAAAACCGCGA
>NW_025242465.1:0-3109 GCF_018294505.1 Triticum aestivum
AAAGAGCTTGATAATCCCCAAGCGCAGGGAATCATCGTAGCAATTTCCAAAGGTGGAAGTGATAAGTATGGATTGTCGAACCCACAAGGAGCTAAAGGTAAGATCAATATTCTCTCAAGCCCTATCTGCCACTGATACGGCTCTACGTACACCGAACGTTTGCTTCCAACTAGCAACGAGAAATAAAACTACGTTGTGGGTATGAAGAGGATAACTTCGCATGATATCGGAGAGCTAAAATATAAAAGTAGGTGTTGTTATCATAAAGTTAGAATATATTACTAAGTATTATAAATAGCGAGTATGGAATAATGATGGATCGGTGTGCGGAATTGTCCTAGGCAATTATTAACAAGACCGGTAGTCGTCATTGCAATTTCATATGAGGGAGAGGCATAAGCTAACATACTTTCTCTACTTGGATCATATGCACTTATGATTGGAACTCTAGCAAGCATCCGCAACTACTAAAGATCATGAAGGTAAAACCCAACCATAGCATTAAAGCATCAAGTCCTCTTTATTCCCATACGCAACAACCCCCTTACTCGGGTTTGTGTTTCAGTCACTCACCAACCCATTATAAGAGAATCATGAACGTATTGTAACACCCTACAGCGGGAATCCCTCACGCTTGCGCGACACGGAGGGCACCATAGGACAGCACCAAAATAAAACATACAACTCGTACCAATCTAGATCATCAATCAACCCAAAGACAAAGGATATCTACTTAAAACATCATAGGATGGCAACACATCACTGGATCATAATATGTGGCATAAAGCACCATGTTCAAGTAGGGATTACAGCGGGGTGCGGGAGAGTGGACCGCGTAAAAGAGATGAGGATGGTGATGATGGTGGTGATGTTGATGAAGACGATCACCGCGGCGATGATTCCCCTCTCGATGGCAATCCGGCGCCACCAAGAGAGAGGAGGAGAGGTTCTACCCCTTGTGCTTCCTCCTCCATGGCCTCCCCCCTAGATGGGGAAAGGTTCTCCCTCTGGTCCTTGGCCTTCATGGCGATGATGGCCTCTCCGGGATACTCCTCCGTGGCCACCGGTGATGATGGCCCCCTCCAGCAGGGTGCCAGAGAGGGCCTAGATTGATTTCTCGTGGCTACAGAGGCTTGGGGCGGCGGAACTTCCAATCTAGGTTAATTTTCTGAGGTTTCTGTATTTATAGGAATTTTTGGTTTCGGTCTCACGTCAAGGAGGTGCCCGAGGCGTCCATGAGGCAGGCCCATGCGCCTGGGGGGGTGGGCACGCCCCCCACCCTCGTGGGCACCCCGGGACTCTCCTGGCCCAACTCTTTTACGCCGGGGTCTTCTTTTGGTCCATAAAAAATCGTCAAAAATTGGCACGTCAATTGGACTCCGTTTGATATTCCTTTTCTGTAAAACTCAAAACAAGGAAAAAACAGGAACTGGCACTGGGCTCTAGGTTAATAGGTTAGTCCCAAAAATCATATGAAATAGCATATAAATGCATATAAAACATCTAAGATGGATAATATAATAGCATGAATACTTCATAAATTATAGATTCGTTGGAGACGTATCACGGTCCCACTCGTACGATCCCTATCCAGACCCTCTTGGTGAGCTCTGCCTCTGTCAACTAGGCCTTGCACAAGGACTGACCTTGCGTCGAATCAAGGCTCTCGTGGGTCGATTGGATCTCTCCGCTCGTCACCAAATGGGCGTCTGTCGTCATACCGCCGGGGCGCGTACGACCCGTCCCTCGGAGGGGGCGTCGGCACTCGACAGCGGTCATCATGGTGATGTCGAGGAACAAACGGACCGCGGCCTTGATCCAGGTACTGATCCTGGCGATAACCGTGATTGACGTGTCGCGGGGGCGACCTTGGGTTGTGTGCCGACTTAATTGTATCTGCCCTTACAGACCTGCTTGCGCGACTGGGAGACGGCTGAATTCTGTTCCCTAGCCGCTCTGAGCAATGCTCGGATCTGCCGAAGACCTTCTCCTGCTTCGGATCGGGACGGCTGGATGGAATCTGCAATCCTCGCAGCAGTTGCAACATTCTGAATCGGAGTGCGGAATACCTGATACCCATTTTGCGATCCACTCAGGAATAGTTGCCACTGCCATCGATTAGGATTTGGAGGTTGTGTGCGAGTGCAATCTTTGAGTGACTTCTGGAGATCCCAAACGCGCGGGTTTGGCCAGAGTGGCCACACGTGCGGCTTCCAAAGCCCGGGCCTCGGCAGTCTCCCCAGCGATGGGGGTCTGAAGGACCTGCTCGTTCCTGCGCTGCAGTTCTTCTCTTAGCTATGCGGTGAGGGCATGTGGGTAGTATTCGTTGTTGGCGTGCGACGGACCACCACTTTCGCCCCCGCCGTGGGGGAATCCTGGTGGGCTATGCTGGGAGCTAATCGCAAGGACATCCGCCGCCGGGTCGTTGCTTTCGCACTCAGAAAGCGTATCCGAGTGACCAGACGACAGATCGAACAAGCCATAGAGAGACTCGTCGGTCTCGATTGCTACAATCTGCAGGGTGGATGACAGACGAGCCACCGCGTGTTTCACCCACCGCCGGAGCCGAGAGCGACCGGGTCGCTTGCGACGGCGAGCTGCGGGGAGGGAAAACGCTGCGGGAACGGACTGATACTGAGTCGATGGCTGCCTAAGGAGGACGCCGCAGGAACTGGCACGGAAGTGTGCCACCCCGCGAATAGGGAGCGCCTCGACATCCAGAGGGGCTTCTTGGAGCCATGCCGAATCGTCGACGACAAAAATGAGAGTGCCGAGACGGATCTCGCGACCCAAGAACAGTCCGGTGCCGGAAACCATGATGAAGGAGTTCGAAGAACGCAACCTCGCGGGAAGTCGCTTAAACGCCTGCCCCACGGTGGGCACCCTCTGTCGTGGGAGAAGATCTGACAGTAGAGATTAGGGGTACGTATGAGAGGGCAGAGCCTAGCTACGGCAAAGATCTACACTCGGATTACGAGTTCGGGCCCCTCTCGGAAGAGGTAAAGACCCTTCGTCTCGGTGCTGCGGAGCTTTGTTATCTGGAGTGTTGAGTTATAGGGGGTGCGAACCCTTGTTCAGGAGTGGAGGGGCGGCTTATATGGAGTCTGTT
>NW_025242466.1:0-3109 GCF_018294505.1 Triticum aestivum
AATGATGCATATAAGATTTGAACTCTTGGTAGTAAGCATGAACAGTGTTACTGCCTTGTTTTAATTGCTCCAATTTGCGACGCAATTCACGACGATAGTAAGGAGGAAAAAATTGTTGTCTCATTACAGCTTTCAAAACTTTCCAAGTTGTGGGTTGGTTATCAATGTTTTTCTTACAATGTACACTCCACCAAACAGAAGCAAAACCAGTAA
Organism: Triticum aestivum; assembly: GCF_018294505.1. Classification (NCBI taxonomy): domain Eukaryota; kingdom Viridiplantae; phylum Streptophyta; class Magnoliopsida; order Poales; family Poaceae; genus Triticum; species Triticum aestivum. Next base: position 214 of record NW_025242466.1, read on the forward strand.
ATGCTCTAATGGTAGCTCGTACTCTCTCAAGTTCAGAAAAATCATGGTGACTAAAACCTTGTTCTACTTCAAGCTCCCAAGCTAGATAAATAGCAGGATTAAATCTACCCTCAAATGATGGTAAAGAGATAACCTGACCATATGCTTGTGTGTGTTGCCCCAACTCTCGTGATGGTGAAGATGTGTCCGTCATCCAAGAACTTCTATCTCTGGTACCTGTCATGATTAGTAGAAACAAGAACCAAAATTCGAGAATAATGTTACTATGAACTACTTGGATGTGGTTGTAAAGTGCTCACAGTAAAGCAAATATCAATATCTTACAAGTTCTTACCATGCGGCAGGTGGTGACAGGCAACCTGCGGTGTCAAATAACTCCGAAGATTGTGTAAAACGATTGCCAGGGGAATGTACGTATACACGGTGTAGAAATATGTGGAGCTGGGTTGGCTATATATGGTAGCAAAAGATTAGCAATAATCAATTCAGAGATGCAATGTAGAATAAACGCTCAACGACGGTACTGTGCTAGTCCTAGGCTAGACCAAACTAGAGACGCGAGCCTAGAACACTAATGAGGTCACGTCGTAGCACAACTAGCATCAATAAAGGATATGAAGTAGCTCTGGACAGCAAGATATTAGTGAAGATCACAATAGCAGTAGACCTATTTAGAAGCTGATGTTGAGGTGCCAAATACTGAACTAGCTTCTGCAACTATTTACGTGCGGCTCGTTGCTAGCTTTCATTTGAGTACTCGCGGAGCCAAAACAGACTTCATATGAGGAAGTTATGCCTGTTTTACTGAACAGTGCACAAAACAGATTCCAATCCGAATTCAACTACGAGATTGAGTCTAGATAGATCAGAATTTTGTTTTTTTTCTCCTCTCTTTTTTTTCTCACACTTTTTTTCTTTTCCTTTCTTTTTTTTCTCTGACTTTTTTTCTCTCGTTTTTTTCTCTATCTTTTTTTCTCTCTCCCTCTTTCCAAAACAAACTAGATAAGATGTAGATTGGATCAAGCGAAGATGGGAACGATCTCAACTATGATTATGACAATGAACGGTGGGTAGCACGTGGAGGAAATTGATGGATGGGTGGTGGACAGCGGAAGGGATAACGATGCAGCGGCGACGTGACTAATGTGAACAGAACTCGAAACTCTAAACGACCTAGACACTAAGACCAGCAACTCGACACGACGATGCAACCGATAATTCAACTATGCAAGCAATGAAAAGAAATTTGCAAAGGCTCAGACTGGCTCGGATATGATGAACTAACCCTAATTTTTTTCTGGCTTTTTCGTGGACTGTAGGTATGAAGAACAGACTCGATCTAATCTACGAAAAACTATAAAATCTCACCGAGCAACCTGGAAATCTGATACCACTTGATAGAGGCGAGGGTCCCGATCTTTCGATGAGATGATAACTATCGATTTGGTGGAGACGACTTTGACGATCCGACTACAAACGTGCACGACGTTGCACCTTAGCAATCACTAAACCAATCTCCTGAGGTTACTGACGATGCTGGAAGCACGGTCAGCCTGACCACGAAGGTCTATTCCTGCAAGCAATCGAAGAACGAGCAAGAATATGATAAAGCAATCTGAATATTGCAAATATATATGAAGTATTGATAATGGTGGGGATCCGGAAGCGGTCTTGGTCTGGTCGTTGGACACAAACGAAGTACACGAAGTTGCAATGGCTAACTTTTAACTAAACAAATCCCAAGCAAAAAGCTACTAGATGGATCTACTTATATAGGAGCAAGGGGTGGCGGCCAAGGAGGTGGGAGGACGTCCCAAGGCAGCCTAAAACTAACCCTAGGTCGTACAAGGCTCATGGGCCCAAGTGGAGGTGATGCAACACCTTTGGGCTTGTAGTTTGACTCGGATTCTGCTGCAATGTCAGATTGTTTCGTCTGTAACTCAACGCTCCGGACGAATTTGAAGGTGAATCCAATTGGGATGGAAAGAGCACGAAATCTAGTTTCCAACAAAAAAGAATCACCTAATTTGGAGTCCGTATGAAAAAGTTGTTGGCGTTTTGAGTCAGGTATGTCTGTGCAGTCCGAATCTGAATCCAGAACGTGAGAGACTTGGACTCTATCTTCTCTTGGCCCAAAAGTGACGTGAGAGGACTTTTTGAACACAACCTAAACATCTCCTTTTCCCTTATCTTCATATGTGGATTGTACAAATGTCCCATACACCTACAATTAGACAAAACACAAAAGTGTGTGAAGTATTTTTGTTCTGGATAACATAAATAGACTATTGAATAGTTTGCATTAGAAATCACTTGACAAATATGCATGTATGCAATATTTTTGGTCGTATCCAAGGTAGTCATGTCCTCATCAATGGCACTAATCCGAGGGTGGTGAATGGTCAAAGAATCAAACATTATATCTCAGGTAATCCCATAAATGTTGAAACTAATGTTATTGAAACCATAACCCCGGAGGAACACATAAGGGACACTTTCCAGAACGTTTCAGACTCCGATAAGGAATAGTTATGTGGTACGGTAAGTAAACCGACTCCAAAACAGTTCTAATGGCAAATTTTCTCTGTTTTGGAATATTTAGTAAAATAGGAAAATAAGAACAGTCCGGGAAGGACATGAGGCTTCCACGAGGGTTGAGGGTGCGCCCTACCCCCTAGGCGCACCCCCTGCCTCGTGTGCACCTCGTGTGCTCTCCGGACTCCGTTTTCTTGCACGGTACTTCTTTTGGTCAGCAAAAATTCATTATATAATCTCCTGAAGGTTTTGACCACCATATCACGCAAATATCTCATGTTTTTGTTTGGAGCTGTTTTCTGCCAGGGTTGTCAAGGCCAGGCATCATGTCGTCTCCCTCCTCCTCCAACAATGAGGGCAA
>NW_025242467.1:0-3109 GCF_018294505.1 Triticum aestivum
TTTTTTTTGGAAATCCCGGGGTACCATGTGATTCTCCTATGGACTGCCACCCAGGCTCAAAGGGATCATGAGATTATTCATACTAGAAACTTCCGTGTGCAGCCACAAGCTATTATGGGCTGTAGCATAGTTGATTAAGTTGTGTGAACTCTTACAGTGGTAGACTAGCAGATGTAGGGGATGTAGGTGGTACGGTCTACCCATCGTAAGGTGCTAACGCTTCTGAAAGACTATGTCTCGGTCATCCGTTTCTCAAACATCTTGTAGTGCGAGAAACCAAACGGAGGAGATCAAGTCTTGTGGGGAAAAGTGCGCAAACCTCTGCAGAGTGTATAAACTAATCATGGTTAGCCGTGTCCCCGGTTATGGACATCTTGAGTATCTGGTTCTTGGATTATCATGTTGATCTCGACACTACTTAATTAATTTTTTTGGGTTGTTAATGATTACTTTTAATTGGGATTGAGAGGGGGTTTACCTTCTCAATATTTTTCAACAAACTTTGTAGTTAAATAAAACTTATTCCGTTGCAGTAGGGAAAATTGGCTTTCCGCAAAAACATATTAACCCTACAGCCTCCACCAGCCATATATGCATGTAGTGATAGCATTATTCTGTTCTTTATCCTTTGTGTTACATTGCCAGCATATTCCATGTGCTGACCCGTTTTCGGGCTGCAACGTATCATGTTGCAGACTTTTCAGACGACGAGTAAGGAGCCTTAGGTCGTGGTCTTTCACTCAGTGATGCCGTTGGAGTTGATGGACTCACTTTATCTTCCAAGCCTTCCGCTGTTATCGTTTTAGATGGCCTTAAGCCATATTTATTGTAATAAGTTCTCTTTTGAGACATTCGATGTAATAAGTGTGTGATTGCTACTCTGTCATAAATCCTCCAAGTACTCTGTGTGTCAGCATTACCGATCCAGGGATGACACTTATGCACAGAGGTCAGACTGTTTGAGGTCTGGTCGCTACAAAGATGGTATCAGAGCACACGCTGACTGTAGGACACGACCACTAAGCTAAAGCCCTAGATCACTACTCTCTTCTTATTTCTAACTCCTCTCCATTTTCTACTCTTTAGGATGGTGGGTGCAAGGATTAAGTTCATGCAACCGGATGAAGACACCCCATTGTGATGCCACTTGAAGGAAGTTACTGAGTACCTGAACATTGGAATACCAAGCTTCACCGGGACCTACAACGCCACTTCACCAGAAGAGGAGCACTGGATGATTCAAGTTCAAGTTCCAGGAAGGACGTTCACGCCAGTCACTGAGCCCATAGAGTTTTCTTTCGATGCACCAACCTGGAGTCTAGGAAAGAGTATGGCAGCTCACATTACCATGGGACGCATTGGAGAAGTTTACCACAATGACCTCAAGGATACAATCTACCAGATTTGTGGGCGCCGAGATGAGCAATGGGAGATGATCAGTACCAGGAAGGATAGATCGATTGCCTCTTTCATCCAGGAGTTAAACCAGCACATTCGACGTCAGGAGAACCAGATGTGCGCAGGCATGGCGGATTTGAAGAAGGCAATGACAAGGATCACAGAGCTGGAGGAAGAACTCAAGGCTACACGCGAGGATTATATGGACGAAATCGTCGCATTAGTAGAGAAGAATGGCGACCTGACAAAGAAGCTAGGAGTTTTCATGGGAGACCCTGCGCCAGGAGGAGAAGATGACAGTTCCACTTGCCCGGAGAACTATATCATCATCGACGACACCGACTCGGACCCTGACAATAGCGATGATGACTATGTTGATGAAGCTGGAGCAGATATCATGGAGTCTTCGACCGATCAATTTTTCTAATCGACCACCATATCAGTAGTAGTATTCCACCATGTATATAGTATAGTCCAAACACTTTTGTAACGATAGTTCTAGACCGATTGTATGCCCTAGTTTGATTGATTGAGTGATATGTTTGTGTTTGTCTCATGTGCATATGGGTAGTGTTTTCCCTCTAGACCTCATTCTATTATGTTTTCTCATCTTTTCTAAACCCAGCAGATGCCTCCGAGACGCGACAATGGATTTGCTTTCCCACCGGAGCTCACTCAGTTGATCCAGCAGCAGAATGCATTGATGCAGATACTAGTCCAGAATCAGAACTAGGGGAACAACAACAACAACAACAACAACAACCCATGACCACCCCCACCAGTTGACCACTTAGCCCGTTTTCTTAGGCTGAATCCGCCGGTGTTCTCCAGTAGCACCGAGCCGATTGTTGCAGATGATTGGCTTCGCAAGATTGATAGGGAGTTGACCACTGCAGGATGCACAGATGCGGAGAGAGTGCGTTTTGCCGCACATCAGCTTGATGGACCCGCAGCATCTTGGTGGGAGAATTTCATAGTCACTTACCCTATTGACACTGTGACATGGGACCAGTTCCAGCAGGCTTTTCGCACTGCCCATGTTTCAGCAGGAGCTATGGCCATGAAGAAGCGTGAGTTTCACAACTTACGCCAAGGAGGGCACACTGTTGGCCCATATGTGGAAGAGTTTAGTAAGTTAGCACGTTATGCCCCAGATGACGTCGCTACAGATGCACCTAAGAAGGAGAAGTTTCTGGAAGGACTAAATGATGAGCTGAGCATGCAGTTGATGGTGGCAAATTTCAATAACTACCAGGAGTTGGTGGATAGAGCTCTCATGCTTGAAGGGAAGCAACAACAGATTGACAGCCGCAAGAGGAAGTATGGACAAGGGAAGTATAATTCTCGAGCCCAGCAGAGACCCCGTTACACCCCGAACCCGGGAGGACTTGTTCATAACCATGGAGGCCACACTCATAATGGAGGAAGTTCACACAATCATGGTGGCCCCAAGAATGGTAATGCTAATGGAGGAAGTAGCGGACAGAACCGTTCCAACCCGGCAACACCCGCCAAGAAAGATCTAAGCCACGTTACTTGCTACAAGTGCCAGAAGACTGGACATTACGCAAATGAATGTCCTGAAGCTAAGAATGGAAACGACAATGGAAGCTCTGGGAAGAAGCCCAACCCTTTCAACAGGGGACAAGTGAACCACGTTAACGTGGAGGAGGTTGAAGCCCAGCCAGATGCAGTAAATAGGTAAGTTTTT
>NW_025242468.1:0-1545 GCF_018294505.1 Triticum aestivum
GATCTTTTTGCCTTGAACAACAAGATTGATTTTGAGTTTGTGTTGTACCCGTGGTTCCAATAACCTTTCACTTCATCATTCCTTTGACTTGATGTCATCGCCGATCGATTACATCTTCTTGAAATCTCTCGACAAATGTGTCGTGATCATCACCAACATTCTGAGCTGTTCCAGGATATCAATCTAATTCATGATGAGAAATGCCATACTTGCCCCCTCGATGAATTGTTCCTGAGCCCGCCGGACACAAAATCATCTTTTTCTTGCTGGAATTGTATGATTGATTTTATAAGTTGTTCCGATGGATCCTTTGTGTACCCGAAGTCTGACCTTTCCCTGATGACCATGCCAACACTATCCCGAAGCATGTGTGTGGTACTCTGATCATCAACAAGAACATTGGGAGCGCAATGCTAATTCTTCTTGATCTATTATCCAAACACCGTTGTATGGGTAATATCATGATTATCCCCTCGCCCTCTTTATCTAAATGCTTTTTAACTTGCTGTCATATCATGTATATCCTGCTCCGCTTCCCCTTGGGAAGGATATACTCCCAATTCTTGTGTGTAAACACATTTTCCTTTCCAATGTTCTGATTAATCTAATAACCACATTTTCCTTTCCATTGGTTTGTTTAACCTTCTTGTGATCTAGTATATGATATAAGCAGAAATAATTCCCTGCTTATAAAACGCCCCGATGTACAACCTTGTCAGTGAGACCCTGTTACTATTGTTGATGACATTCCAGTAACCACCGATGGACGTGAACCTTGCCGATTGGTCCGCCTCATTCAACGAGCATGAATATGGTTCTCTTCGTCCCTCGCCCTTGGTACCAACGTGGTTACCAACATAACTGACACTATCCTCCGACAAAGCTTGCTATCATAACCATGTAACATGTCACCGCTCTTTCTACTTTTAACCCATATGGTGGGCCCATAACCCACAGTTCCACAGGATCGAAACCTGGCTCTCCTGTACACCCTTGTTTCTAAGGTTATTTCTCACACTTGGCTTCATATGAAAATCCCGAGCCGCCTTCCGAGAGGCAATCTATTCTGGTATCAGACATGATACTTATTACCATTGCTCTGAACCTCTTTCACCCCCCCTTGTTTCAGGCAACAAACGATTGTCTACCAGGTTGAAGCTTCTTATTGCACCTCACCTTGCTCTCGATGACTTTCTTGAATTTTAACTCGAGAGATGCCTCTATGCCACGTTCACTCACATAGTCCCCACGTACCTATCTTGTGTTGAGCTCCTTCCTTCCCGAGTCTTTCCCCTTACTCCACCTCTTAAATCTCGGGACGAGATTTCTTATAGTGGAGGAGATTTGTAACACCCCCAGTGTCATGCTACAGTAACACTCTGTGATTAAGCCTAATCATTTGGCTAAAGAATGCTTAATCACCTTTGTTCGATATCTCTTTTCAACTCCCATCTGAATTCAAATTCAAATCATAAGTGAAATTTGAAGTTGCACAAAAGTTGCTAGAGAAATGTTCAATATTTAGGAAATATTCCAATACCATTT
>NW_025242468.1:1555-3109 GCF_018294505.1 Triticum aestivum
CGACGTAACCAGCCGCACTCCGCTACGTCGACTACGGCCACGAACGCGAGCCGACGAGCCCCATCGCCCGGATCTGCGCCTTCTTCCTCCTCAGGTCGTCGGTGATCTCCTTCGACTCCGGCCACCCCCTGCGCTTCTAGCCCTCAACGAGCCACCTTGTGCTCCTCGGTGAGCACCGCCCGCTTCCCCTCCGTTCTCCCTTCGTTCGCTGCCCGTGTTTTGCCCCGCCGCCATAGTCGTAGCTCACTGCCGCCCTGCTGCTCACCGCCGTGGCCACCGCTGCCATGGCCCCCATCTGAGCCCTCTGTCATGCTCCTGGTGTTCCCAGGAGCCCGGTGAGCCCTTCCTCTCGCCCTCTCGTGCCCCCAGCCCCGATCCCGACGACGACCGAAGTCCGGCGTCCGCCTCGCCGCTCACTGTCGACGTTCCCGACCACCGCAGCCTCTCCCACCACCCCAGATCGCCTCCTCGTCGTCTTCTCGTTCGAACGGGCCCGGTCGCACTAGAAACGGCGCCCTGTGCGTGAAACCCGACCACCTCCCAAGCGCGCCGCTGTCGTTCTTGGTCGCCGGAGCTCTCTCTGGTGCCGACGCCGACGTGGCTCCATGGGTCCCGCCCCTAGGTCGCTGACCAGTGGGCCCGGGTGGCCCAGTTAACTGAGTTGACCCAGTCAACTGCTGACTAGGCTGCCCAGTGAGGCTGACATGTGGGCCCCACTTGTTTAAAACGTTTTATAAATAAATAAATCTGTTAATTAGTTTTAATTGTTAATTAGTCGCTGACACCAGGGGCCCACACCTCTAATTAGCCTGTTAGATTAGTTTAATCCACTGTTAAGCTAACAGAGTCTGACATGTGGGTCCCAGTGGCCCCACTAGTCAGGTTTGACCTGGTTAGCCGCTCTTTTGACTGCTGACGTCATCAACATGTCATGCTGACATCATGTTTTCATTTCTGTTAATATTAATAAATCCAGAATATTGTTTAAACTTCGAAAATTCATAGAAAATAAACCGTAACTCCGATGAAAATGTTTTCTATATGAAAGTTCCTCACAAAAATCCAACAAATCCGAATATGCGGTCCGTTCATCTGTCACATGCCCCAAGCATGCTGGACATGGAACTTTCCCCCTCCGGTCATCTGTCTGACATAGGTCCGGAACCGGGAACACCTTCCCGGTTGAATTCCCCCTTCACCTATAATGTCTAGGACCGCGTTAGAACACGTCTAGCTATGCCTGTTGTCCTGTTATACACTTGCTTGCTATGTATTTACGTTCCCCCCTTCTCTTTGGTAGACCCCGTGGCGGCTGCCGATGCCGCTGTGATCGACTACGTCACCGACGATCCCTCCTTCTTGTCTGAGCAACCAGGCAAGCCCCCCCCCCCTTTGATCATCCCGATATCGCCCATTCCTTTCTCTCATGCTTGCATTAGATTTTGCTACTGTTATTGTATGCTCCTATTCTGATGCATAGCCTGCTTTTGTATCTGTTATTGTACCTTACCTGCTTATCCTAAACTGCTGAGTATAGGTTGGTTAGTGATCCAT
>NW_025242469.1:0-3109 GCF_018294505.1 Triticum aestivum
TTGCCCTCATTGTTGGAGGAGGAGGGAGACGACATGATGCCTGGCCTTGACAACCCTGGCAGAAAACAGCTCCAAACAAAAACATGAGATATTTGCGTGATATGGTGGTCAAAACCTTCAGGAGATTATATAATGAATTTTTGCTGACCAAAAGAAGTACCGTGCAAGAAAACGGAGTCCGGAGAGCACACGAGGTGCACACGAGGCAGGGGGTGCGCCTAGGGGGTAGGGCGCACCCTCAACCCTCGTGGAAGCCTCATGTCCTTCCCGGACTGTTCTTATTTTCCTATTTTACTAAATATTCCAAAACAGAGAAAATTTGCCATTAGAACTGTTTTGGAGTCGGTTTACTTACCGTACCACATAACTATTCCTTATCGGAGTCTGAAACGTTCTGGAAAGTGTCCCTTATGTGTTCCTCCGGGGTTATGGTTTCAATAACATTAGTTTCAACATTTATGGGATTACCTGAGATATAATGTTTGATTCTTTGACCATTCACCACCCTCGGATTAGTGCCATTGATGAGGACATGACTACCTTGGATACGACCAAAAATATTGCATACATGCATATTTGTCAAGTGATTTCTAATGCAAACTATTCAATAGTCTATTTATGTTATCCAGAACAAAAATACTTCACACACTTTTGTGTTTTGTCTAATTGTAGGTGTATGGGACATTTGTACAATCCACATATGAAGATAAGGGAAAAGGAGATGTTTAGGTTGTGTTCAAAAAGTCCTCTCACGTCACTTTTGGGCCAAGAGAAGATAGAGTCCAAGTCTCTCACGTTCTGGATTCAGATTCGGACTGCACAGACATACCTGACTCAAAACGCCAACAACTTTTTCATACGGACTCCAAATTAGGTGATTCTTTTTTGTTGGAAACTAGATTTCGTGCTCTTTCCATCCCAATTGGATTCACCTTCAAATTCGTCCGGAGCGTTGAGTTACAGACGAAACAATCTGACATTGCAGCAGAATCCGAGTCAAACTACAAGCCCAAAGGTGTTGCATCACCTCCACTTGGGCCCATGAGCCTTGTACGACCTAGGGTTAGTTTTAGGCTGCCTTGGGACGTCCTCCCACCTCCTTGGCCGCCACCCCTTGCTCCTATATAAGTAGATCCATCTAGTAGCTTTTTGCTTGGGATTTGTTTAGTTAAAAGTTAGCCATTGCAACTTCGTGTACTTCGTTTGTGTCCAACGACCAGACCAAGACCGCTTCCGGATCCCCACCATTATCAATACTTCATATGTATTTGCAATATTCAGATTGCTTTATCATATTCTTGCTCGTTCTTCGATTGCTTGCAGGAATAGACCTTCGTGGTCAGGCCGACCGTGCTTCCAGCATCGTCAGTAACCTCAGGAGATTGGTTTAGTGATTGCTAAGGTGCAACGTCGTGCACGTTTGTAGTCGGATCGTCAAAGTCGTCTCCACCAAATCGATAGTTATCATCTCATCGAAAGATCGGGACCCTCGCCTCTATCAAGTGGTATCAGATTTCCAGGTTGCTCGGTGAGATTTTATAGTTTTTTGTAGATTAGATCGAGTCTGTTCTTCATACCTACAGTCCACGAAAAAGCCAGAAAAAAATTAGGGTTAGTTCATCATATCCGAGCCAGTCTGAGCCTTTGCAAATTTCTTTTCATTGCTTGCATAGTTGAATTATCGGTTGCATCGTCGTGTCGAGTTGCTGGTCTTAGTGTCTAGGTCGTTTAGAGTTTCGAGTTCTGTTCACATTAGTCACGTCGCCGCTGCATCGTTATCCCTTCCGCTGTCCACCACCCATCCATCAATTTCCTCCACGTGCTACCCACCGTTCATTGTCATAATCATAGTTGAGATCGTTCCCATCTTCGCTTGATCCAATCTACATCTTATCTAGTTTGTTTTGGAAAGAGGGAGAGAGAAAAAAAGATAGAGAAAAAAACGAGAGAAAAAAAGTCAGAGAAAAAAAAGAAAGGAAAAGAAAAAAAGTGTGAGAAAAAAAAGAGAGGAGAAAAAAAACAAAATTCTGATCTATCTAGACTCAATCTCGTAGTTGAATTCGGATTGGAATCTGTTTTGTGCACTGTTCAGTAAAACAGGCATAACTTCCTCATATGAAGTCTGTTTTGGCTCCGCGAGTACTCAAATGAAAGCTAGCAACGAGCCGCACGTAAATAGTTGCAGAAGCTAGTTCAGTATTTGGCACCTCAACATCAGCTTCTAAATAGGTCTACTGCTATTGTGATCTTCACTAATATCTTGCTGTCCAGAGCTACTTCATATCCTTTATTGATGCTAGTTGTGCTACGACGTGACCTCATTAGTGTTCTAGGCTCGCGTCTCTAGTTTGGTCTAGCCTAGGACTAGCACAGTACCGTCGTTGAGCGTTTATTCTACATTGCATCTCTGAATTGATTATTGCTAATCTTTTGCTACCATATATAGCCAACCCAGCTCCACATATTTCTACACCGTGTATACGTACATTCCCCTGGCAATCGTTTTACACAATCTTCGGAGTTATTTGACACCGCAGGTTGCCTGTCACCACCTGCCGCATGGTAAGAACTTGTAAGATATTGATATTTGCTTTACTGTGAGCACTTTACAACCACATCCAAGTAGTTCATAGTAACATTATTCTCGAATTTTGGTTCTTGTTTCTACTAATCATGACAGGTACCAGAGATAGAAGTTCTTGGATGACGGACACATCTTCACCATCACGAGAGTTGGGGCAACACACACAAGCATATGGTCAGGTTATCTCTTTACCATCATTTGAGGGTAGATTTAATCCTGCTATTTATCTAGCTTGGGAGCTTGAAGTAGAACAAGGTTTTAGTCACCATGATTTTTCTGAACTTGAGAGAGTACGAGCTACCATTAGAGCATTTACTGGTTTTGCTTCTGTTTGGTGGAGTGTACATTGTAAGAAAAACATTGATAACCAACCCACAACTTGGAAAGTTTTGAAAGCTGTAATGAGACAACAATTTTTTCCTCCTTACTATCGTCGTGAATTGCGTCGCAAATTGGAGCAATTAAAACAAGGCAGTAACACTGTTCATGCTTACTACCAAGAGTTCAAATCTTATATGCATCATT
>NW_025242470.1:0-3109 GCF_018294505.1 Triticum aestivum
CCAATTCCTGTCATCTCTCTAAATAGATATAAGTGAGGCTAGAGAGTTTAATTCTTTCTACAAAAGATATGCTTGTGCTCTAACAAATATAAGTGAAGCAAAAGAGCATTCTACAAATGGCGGTTTTCTATGTAAAGAGAAACAGGCAATCCAAACTTCAAATGATATAAGTGAAGCACATGAAGCATTCTATAAAGCCATACTCAAAAGATATAAGTGAAGTGCATAGAGCATTCTATAAATAAACCAAGGACTATCTCATACCAGCATGGTGCATAAAAGAGAAGTGAAAACTAAATGCAAAAGATGCTCTAAGATTTACACATATCAGATGAACGAAACGAATCCGAAAACATACTGATACTTGTTGAAGAAATAGGGGATGCCTTCCGGGGCATCCCCAAGCTTAGACGCTTGAGTCTCCTTGAATATTTACTTGGGGTTCATCGGGCATCCCCAAGATTTAGCTCTTGCCTCTCTTCCTTGTTCTCACATCGAGACCTTCTCGATCATCGAACACTACATCCACACAAAACTTCAACAGAAAACTAGGTACGATCCATTAGTATAATAAAGCAAATCACTACTCTAAGTACTGTTGCAAACCAATTCATATTTTTTTTGCATTGTATCTAATATAATACAACATTTTCATGGCTTAATCCACTGATATAAATTGATAGTTTCATCAAAACAAGCAAACTATGCATCAAAAACAGAATCTGTCTAAAACAGAATAGTCTGTAATAATCTGAACATTCACCATACTTCTGATACTTGAAAAATTCTGCAAAAATTACGAAAAATAAAAAATTTGTATATAAAGACACTGTAAAAATAATCAGAACCATTTGACGTCCCAGTAAAAAATGTAAAATCGCGCACTACAGCCAAAGTTTTTGTCCTGCACCGCACAAACCAACAAGCAATGTAAACATCCTGAAGGCAAACCTTGGCACATTATTTTTATAATACAATGGAATCGTACAGGGGAATAATTATTTTTGTTGAAAAGTTTCTGTAATCAAGATTCACAATGTTTCCGTGAGAAGTTCGAGGCTAGCTCCCACTTCAACAATGCTTGTCTTTCTCACTTTCACTTTTCTTTTTGAAAAGTTTCGGGTTCCCCTCTTTATTTTTTTGTTTTTAAACTATATAAAAGCACTCAACAGAAATAAATGACTCTCTAAAACTTCCAGGTTGTCTCCCTGGCAGCGCTTTCTTTAAAGCCATTAAGGTAGGCATATAGTGCTCAAGTAGTGAATCCACCCAGATCCCAAGGTATATCAAAGCCAATTTTAATTAGCAATGATATGTAATTTAGTAGTGAGAACAAGGCAACATATATCATGCAACAACGAAGTCTAACTCTCTTCCTATGCATCGGCATGTCATAAAAGAACAATTCATGCACACAAAGTAAAGGCCAATGCATAGTATAAACAGTTTCTTGCAATTTTATCGTGTTCGAAACATAGAGAGGTGGAGATATAGTTCCTCTCTCATAATAATTGCAAGTAGGAGAAGCAGGCACATGCATATTATATCTATCAAAATCATCATGTGCAACAGTAAAAGGCAACCCATCAATATAATCCTTAATAAGCCCAAACTTCTCCGATATAGTGTAGTTTGGAGAATTCAAAAAGATAATAGGACTATCATGTGTGGGTGCAATAGCAACAATTTCATGTTTAACATAAGGAACTATAGCAAGTTCATCTCCATAAGCATAATTCATATTGGCATCTTGGCCACAAGCATAGCAAGCATCATCAAAAAGGGATATTTCAAAAGAATCAACAGGATCATAGCAATTATCATAGCATTCATCCTTCGGTAAGTATGAAGGGAAATTAAAAAAATGCATGAGTTGAAGAGTTACTCTCATTAGAAGGTGGGCATGGGTGATCAATCCGCTCTTCCTCGTTTTGTTCTTCGCTCTCCTATTCTCATAACAATATTTAAGGATAGCTAATTTTTCAGGTCTGTAGACAGCATCATAAAGATTTTCATAATCTTTGAACATAGATTCAATTTCATAAGCACCCATAAAAGCAACAAATTCTTCTATTTGTTCCACATAATAATAGTCATATATACATCTAGCATAAGAAGCCAAAGTTTCATTATCATTAAATTTGCATAAAAAGGGAAGGTGTGGAGCCTTCATCCTAGAGCAACAAGTATAATCATATCTCAAGCATAGTTGCCTAGCATACCATTTCAACATATAAATTTGATCCCATAATAGTTTCCCTTTTTGAGTCAAGCGATAATCCCTAAAGTATTCACGTTGATCCAACATGTCTCCCATTACCAAATTGAATGGGGTTTTCTCTGGATTATCAAAGTAGTACATAATATCTGTCACATAACGAGCATCAAGGGTTTTAGGAGGTTCCTCATCTCCATGAGAAGGAAGTACACCTAATTTTTCTGGTATTTCGTGTTCCATATCCATAACTAAAGATAAAGAACAACAAAGAACAGCAAATAAAAATTACTTAGTGATAAAGCAAACAAGCACACACGAGAATATTCACCCCACGCTATTGCTCCCTGGCAACGGCGCCAGAAAAAGGTCTTGATAACCCACAAGTGTAGGGGATCGCAACAGTTTTCGATAATTAAGAGTGTCGAACCCAACGAGGAGCCAAAGGTAGAACAAATATTCCCTCAAGTTCTATCGACCACCGATACAACTCTACGCACGCTTGACGTTCGCTTTACCTAGAACAAGTATGAAACTAGAAGTACTTTGTAGGTATCGTTAGATAGGTTTGCAAGATAACAAAGATTATGTACATAAAAAGTAGGGGATGTTTAGATAAAGACACAACTAAGTTAGTTTTAGTAAAGAGCTTTTTGTTACGAGAAAGTTATTTGTCCCTAGGCAATCGATAACTAGACCGGTAATCATTATTGCAATTTTATATAAGGGAGAGGCATAAGCTAACATACTTTATCTACTTGGAGCATATGCACTTATGATTGGAACTCTAGCAGGCATCCGCAACTACTAAAGATCATTAAGGTAAAACCCAATCATAGCATTAAAGTATCAAGTCCTCTTTATCCCATACGCTAACAACCTACTTACTCGGGT
>NW_025242471.1:0-3109 GCF_018294505.1 Triticum aestivum
CCAATTCCTGTCATCTCTCTAAATAGATATAAGTGAGGCTAGAGAGTTTAATTCTTTCTACAAAAGATATGCTTGTGCTCTAACAAATATAAGTGAAGCAAAAGAGCATTCTACAAATGGCGGTTTTCTATGTAAAGAGAAACAGGCAATCCAAACTTCAAATGATATAAGTGAAGCACATGAAGCATTCTATAAAGCCATACTCAAAAGATATAAGTGAAGTGCATAGAGCATTCTATAAATAAACCAAGGACTATCTCATACCAGCATGGTGCATAAAAGAGAAGTGAAAACTAAATGCAAAAGATGCTCTAAGATTTACACATATCAGATGAACGAAACGAATCCGAAAACATACTGATACTTGTTGAAGAAATAGGGGATGCCTTCCGGGGCATCCCCAAGCTTAGACGCTTGAGTCTCCTTGAATATTTACTTGGGGTTCATCGGGCATCCCCAAGATTTAGCTCTTGCCTCTCTTCCTTGTTCTCACATCGAGACCTTCTCGATCATCGAACACTACATCCACACAAAACTTCAACAGAAAACTAGGTACGATCCATTAGTATAATAAAGCAAATCACTACTCTAAGTACTGTTGCAAACCAATTCATATTTTTTTTGCATTGTATCTAATATAATACAACATTTTCATGGCTTAATCCACTGATATAAATTGATAGTTTCATCAAAACAAGCAAACTATGCATCAAAAACAGAATCTGTCTAAAACAGAATAGTCTGTAATAATCTGAACATTCACCATACTTCTTATACTTGAAAAATTCTGCAAAAATTACGAAAAATAAAAAATTTGTATATAAAGACACTGTAAAAATAATCAGAACCATTTGACGTCCCAGTAAAAAATGTAAAATCGCGCACTACAGCCAAAGTTTTTGTCCTGCACCGCACAAACCAACAAGCAATGTAAACATCCTGAAGGCAAACCTTGGCACATTATTTTTATAATACAATGGAATCGTACAGGGGAATAATTATTTTTGTTGAAAAGTTTCTGTAATCAAGATTCACAATGTTTCCGTGAGAAGTTCGAGGCTAGCTCCCACTTCAACAATGCTTGTCTTTCTCACTTTCACTTTTCTTTTTGAAAAGTTTCGGGTTCCCCTCTTTATTTTTTTGTTTTTAAACTATATAAAAGCACTCAACAGAAATAAATGACTCTCTAAAACTTCCAGGTTGTCTCCCTGGCAGCGCTTTCTTTAAAGCCATTAAGGTAGGCATATAGTGCTCAAGTAGTGAATCCACCCAGATCCCAAGGTATATCAAAGCCAATTTTAATTAGCAATGATTTGTAATTTAGTAGTGAGAACAAGGCAACATATATCATGCAACAACGAAGTCTAACTCTCTTCCTATGCATCGGCATGTCATAAAAGAACAATTCATGCACACAAAGTAAAGGCCAATGCATAGTATAAACAGTTTCTTGCAATTTTATCGTGTTCGAAACATAGAGAGGTGGAGATATAGTTCCTCTCTCATAATAATTGCAAGTAGGAGAAGCAGGCACATGCATATTATATCTATCAAAATCATCATGTGCAACAGTAAAAGGCAACCCATCAATATAATCCTTAATAAGCCCAAACTTCTCCGATATAGTGTAGTTTGGAGAATTCAAAAAGATAATAGGACTATCATGTGTGGGTGCAATAGCAACAATTTCATGTTTAACATAAGGAACTATAGCAAGTTCATCTCCATAAGCATAATTCATATTGGCATCTTGGCCACAAGCATAGCAAGCATCATCAAAAAGGGATATTTCAAAAGAATCAACAGGATCATAGCAATTATCATAGCATTCATCCTTCGGTAAGTATGAAGGGAAATTAAAAAAATGCATGAGTTGAAGAGTTACTCTCATTAGAAGGTGGGCATGGGTGATCAATCCGCTCTTCCTCGTTTTGTTCTTCGCTCTCCTATTCTCATAACAATATTTAAGGATAGCTAATTTTTCAGGTCTGTAGACAGCATCATAAAGATTTTCATAATCTTTGAACATAGATTCAATTTCATAAGCACCCATAAAAGCAACAAATTCTTCTATTTGTTCCACATAATAATAGTCATATATACATCTAGCATAAGAAGCCAAAGTTTCATTATCATTAAATTTGCATAAAAAGGGAAGGTGTGGAGCCTTCATCCTAGAGCAACAAGTATAATCATATCTCAAGCATAGTTGCCTAGCATACCATTTCAACATATAAATTTGATCCCATAATAGTTTCCCTTTTTGAGTCAAGCGATAATCCCTAAAGTATTCACGTTGATCCAACATGTCTCCCATTACCAAATTGAATGGGGTTTTCTCTGGATTATCAAAGTAGTACATAATATCTGTCACATAACGAGCATCAAGGGTTTTAGGAGGTTCCTCATCTCCATGAGAAGGAAGTACACCTAATTTTTCTGGTATTTCGTGTTCCATATCCATAACTAAAGATAAAGAACAACAAAGAACAGCAAATAAAAATTACTTAGTGATAAAGCAAACAAGCACACACGAGAATATTCACCCCACGCTATTGCTCCCTGGCAACGGCGCCAGAAAAAGGTCTTGATAACCCACAAGTGTAGGGGATCGCAACAGTTTTCGATAATTAAGAGTGTCGAACCCAACGAGGAGCCAAAGGTAGAACAAATATTCCCTCAAGTTCTATCGACCACCGATACAACTCTACGCACGCTTGACGTTCGCTTTACCTAGAACAAGTATGAAACTAGAAGTACTTTGTAGGTATCGTTAGATAGGTTTGCAAGATAACAAAGATTATGTACATAAAAAGTAGGGGATGTTTAGATAAAGACACAACTAAGTTAGTTTTAGTAAAGAGCTTTTTGTTACGAGAAAGTTATTTGTCCCTAGGCAATCGATAACTAGACCGGTAATCATTATTGCAATTTTATATAAGGGAGAGGCATAAGCTAACATACTTTATCTACTTGGAGCATATGCACTTATGATTGGAACTCTAGCAGGCATCCGCAACTACTAAAGATCATTAAGGTAAAACCCAATCATAGCATTAAAGTATCAAGTCCTCTTTATCCCATACGCTAACAACCTACTTACTCGGGT
>NW_025242472.1:0-3109 GCF_018294505.1 Triticum aestivum
TAGTTTATAATGGGTCAGTGGATTAATATTTGCTCGATTGCCGGTAGTCTTGTCATCTCTCATGTGTGCTCATTTTCCTCAAGCGTGTATAGTCAAGAACTAGAGAATAAATCCCTGTATCATAAGATCATGTTATTTCCAACTTAGCAAAATAAATAAATAAAATCCAAGCCTTTTGTAAAATGTCAAAATTAATTCACGTGGAGTACAAATAAAAACATATGTGTTAGTTTAACTACCTAGTTTTTGTCTGTCCTTTTGTTAGCATGTTTTGTGGTGATCGCTTTTTGGAACGCCTTTGGGGGCCCCAACTATTCAATTCCGTTATCTCTTGATAACCCGATTCGGTTCTCTGAATCGTATGAAAAAAGACATATGTGTTAGTTTTAATACAATATATCACTATCATTTATGGCATGTATGTAACTTTGCTTGCATTACAAAATCATGCCTTACTATAATATAGCGCGTATAGATTTTTTACAAGTCAAACATTACAAAACTTTGACCATGTTTATAGACAAAAGTATGTATGTTTAAAATACTTAATGCATATCGTTGGATACATCATCGGTTATATTTTCATGTTGTATATGATTAGAACTGTGTATATAAATAGTTTTCTCAGTAAATTCGGCAAAGTTTGCTTAGTTGGACTTAAAAAAAATTATACACACTACATTGTGAAACAGATGAAGTATATATCACGATCAGTGTATACAAAACAATCATACCATTCATATCCACCCGTGCCCTATACTACAAGTCTACAAGTCTCCCGTCTAGACAAAGTAGAGTGGTACAATCTGGTATTGATAGTAGCATTTACGGCGTTGTGCAGCCATCCATGATGATTGCTCTCAGAGACTCAGAGAGAGTCAGTCCGTCGTCACGGTTGTCTCCACCGCCGGACCGGCCGGCCGTCCACCACGTGCATGTAGCAGCGGCGAAGGTACGTACATCGAACCGCGCCGCGCTTCGTCATGGCCCCATTTGTTGACACACGGCGGTTGAGCTGTGTTTTTACGTCGAAATCCATGAACGACGCTGTGGATCAACTCTGTTGCCTGTTGGTGTAAAACATCGTCGCCATCGAGATCGAGACGATGAACGCGAGATGACGTGTGTTGCCAGGAGCTGCATGCCGATCCTGGAACGACGGGGGACTGCTAAATGCTGATCGGTGCTTATTAGTGTGATGCTTACCCTCCGACGACGAGGAGCCGGCTTGGACGTGCGTGCATGCATGGAAGTTGGATGTTTGTGAAGCCGGCTCACGCGTGCCTACTGTTTTTCAGCTCGCCCATGCTGCATGCCGCAGGCTGCTGGCGTGTGTGTGCCGCAGGTCGCAGCGCAGCACAGGGCAGGGAGGTGCTGTGGCGTCTGGCGTGCTTGTGTTTTTAGCGTAGATGATTTGCGCGAGGTCAAAGGGTCAGAGACGGCGCATGGCTTGTTGTGTGGCCATTCCTGGCGCTGGCGGCGTGCGATTCACAAGATGAGGCAAGGGGTTCACATCTGAGCGAGGTCAGGCCGGGCGGGAAAAAACTCGAGAGATGAGCGTCGAGAAGAAGGGGTTCGGTCAAGAACCGTGTGCTATTGGTGCAGGCCGTGGTGGGAAACGTTCACGTGATTGCAGCGGTGGCTTGGACGTGCTGCCCTGAGATCCAGTGACTTTACTTGGTGAAGTCACGTTGCAACTTTAGGCTCTTCATCTCCATCCAAAACAGATCCAACGGTCCATATCACACAAAGGCAAAAGCCCTCAGCACTTAACAGTTTTAGACGAGGGCGGGCTGAAGAAAACACTTCGCGCGAATCTACTTCGCTCTCACGCGCCGCGTCGGCGTGTCGTACAGGGAGACGGCGCTGCTCCGCCGTGTCGGAGAGGAAGAGAAACCGCACCACACCACAGCATCACAGAGAGAGCAAGGGATCCGCGCCGGCCGCCGCATCCACGTGGTCGCACCGTCGCTGGAGGAGAGGGAGGGGCGGGCTGCCGCTGGAGGAGTACGAGGGTCGCGCGTGCCGCCGCCGCCACCGGACGGGACCTCTGCCTTTCCGCATCCAGTTGAGGTCGCGCCGTCACTGGAGGAGAGCAGGGGCGGCCGCTGCCGGAGGAGAGGAGTAGGGACACGCCGCCACTACAAGATCGTTCCGCCAAGGAGAAGTCCATCGCTGCCACCATTTAATGAGAGAAATCGCCTCAGCATCACACCCACGAGGTAATTTTACATGTCCCTGCTGGCCAGTTCAGTACATGTATGTAGCTCATGAGGTTTGGTATGGCCTATTGGCCGGGCGTACAGGTTCAGTACATGTACACGTCCATATACTAGTGCCGATCAGGTTCAGTACATAAGCAAATTGATTGCCAATCAGGCTCATGTACAGATTCAGTACATGTAAGTAAAACTGATTACTGTTAGTCATATTTTAACTAACTTTACTAATCTGAAACTGATTTATTTTAGTGATATGTAAGTAAAACTACATCTCCAGCATACTAACTGAACTGTAGCACACTAATATTGTCACTAACTAAACTTTTTTCAGGTGTGAGTAACTGAAATCAGCATGAGTGCTCTGCTCTGAAAATTGAGAATTCTGTTGTGCCTCATAATTTTCAGTATTGTGGAAGGTACAACCAAATGATAACCTCGCTTCCTGTATGTTGAAACAACTACAGACCTACAGTTTATATATTCAGAAATGAAGATTAGATAGTTGGCATGTAATCTGTTTTAACTGAATCCTACCAGCAGTGTTCTGTCGCTGTTGGGCTGCAAAACTGGCCAAGTGAGCTTTTTGCCTTTGTGTGATATGGACCATTGGATCTGTTATGGATGGAGATGAAGAGCCTAAAGTTGCAACGTGACTTCACCAAGTGAAGTCACTGGATCTCAGTCCCCCCCTAGCCCCAGGCCCGAGCGATGATATATGCATTTTCCGTTCTTGCGTCGGCCAAATCTTTGGATCAAAGTTCATGAAAATAATAATCTTTGGATCAGAGACCGGAGGGACGCTTAATAATTGTTTTATTTTCGCGGGGAATGCCCTTGCCCTTTGGGTTTCACGAATGTCTTATCGGATAAGCCTTTTGAGGGAGGAC
>NW_025242473.1:0-3109 GCF_018294505.1 Triticum aestivum
ACTTCATGATGAACTATAATATGCAAGGGATGACTAAAATAATTCCCAAGCTCTTCGTGATGCTGAAATCGACGAAGGTAGAAATCAAGAAAAACATCAAGTGTTGATGGTTAACAAGACCACTAGTTTCAAGAAAAGGGCAAAGGGAAGAAGGGGAACTTCAAGAAGAACGGCAAGCAAGTTGCTGCTCAAGTGAAGAAGCCCAAGTCTGGTCCTAAGCCTGAGACTAAGTGCTTCTACTGCAAAGGGACTGGTCACTAGAAGCGGAACTACCCCAAGTGATTGGCGGATAAGAAGGATGGCAAAGTGAACATAAGTATATTTGATATACATCTTATTGATGTGTACTTTACTAGTGTTTATAGCAACCACTCAGTATTTGATACTAGTTCAGTTGCTAAGATTAGTAACTCGAAACAGGAGTTGCGGAATAAACAGAGACTAGTTAAGGGTGAAGTGACGATGTGTGTTGGAAGTGGTTACAAGATTGATATGATCATCATCGCACACTCCCTATAATTTCGGGATTAGTGTTGAACCTAAATAAGTGTTATTTGGTGTTTGCGTTAAGCATGAATATGATTTGATCATGTTTATTGTAATACGGTTATTCATTTAAGTAAGAGAATAAATTGTTGTTCTGTTTACATGAATAAAACCTTATATGGTTACACACCCAATGAAAATAGTTCGTTGGATCTCGATCGTAGTGATACACATAATCATAATATTGAAACCAAAAGATGCAAAGTTAATAATGATAGTGCAACTTATTTGTGGCACTGCCGTTTAGGTCATATTGGTGTAAAGCGCATGAAGAACCTCCATGCTGATGGGCTTTTGGAATCACTTGATTATGAATCAGTTGATGCTTGCGAACCATGCCTCATGGGCAAGATGACTAAGACTCCGTTCTTCGGAACAATGGAGCGAGCAACAGATTTGTTGGAAATCATACATACTGATGTATGTGGTCCAATGAATATTGAGGCTCGCGACAGGTATCATTATTTTCTGATCTTCACAGATGATTTGAGCAGATATGAGTATATCTACTTGATGAAACATAAGTCTGAAACATTTGAAAAGTTCAAAGAATTTCAGAGTGAAGTGAAAAATCATCGTAACAAGAAAATAAAGTTTCTACGATCTGATCGTAGAGAAGAGTATTTGAGTTACGAGTTTGGCTTTCAGTTAAAAACAATGTGAAATAGTTTCACTACTCACGCCACCTAGAACACCACAATGTAATGATGTGTCCGAACGTCATAACCGTACTTTATTAGATATGGTGCGATCTATGATGTCTCTTACCGATCTACCACTATCTTTTTGGGGTTATGCATTAGAGACAGCTGCATTCACGTTAAATAGGGCACCATCTAAATCCGTTGAGACGACACCGTATGAACTATGGTTTGGCAAGAAACCTAAGCTGTTGTTTCTTAAAGTTTGAGGTTGCAATGCTTATGTGAAAAAGTTTCAACCTGATAAGCTCAAACCCAAATCGGAGAAATGTGTCTTCATAGGATATCCAAAGGAAACTATTGGATACACCTTCTATCACAGATCCGAAGGCAAGACTTTTGTTGCTAAATTCGGAAACTTTCTAGAGAAGGAGTTTCTCTCGAAAGAAGTGAGTGGGAGGAAAGTAGAAAACTTGATAAGGTAATTGTACCTTCTCCCTTATTGGAAAGTAGTTCATCACAGGAATCTGTTCTTGTGACTACTACACCAATTAGTGAGGAAGATAATGATAATGATCATGTAACTTCAGATCAAGTTACTACCGAATCTCGTAGGTAAATCAGAGTAAGATCCGCACCAGAGTGGTACAGTAATCCTGTTCTGGAAGTCATGTTACTAGACCATGACGAACTTGCGAACTATGAGGAAGCGATGATGAGCCCAGATTCCGCGAAATGGTTTGAGGCCATGAAATCTGAGATATGATACATGTATGAGAACAAAGTATGGACTTTGATGGATTTGCCCGATGATCGGCAAGCCATAAAAATAAATGGATCTTCAAGAGGAAGACGGGCGCTGATAGTAGTGTTATTATCTACAAAGGTAGAATTGTCGCAAAAGGTTTTCGACAAGTTCAAGGTGTTGACTACTATGAGAGTTTCTCACTCGTATCTATGCTTAAATCTGTCCGAATCATGTTAGCAATTGCCGCATTTTATGAAATCTGGCAAATGGATAACAAAACTGCAATCCTTAATAGATTTATTAAAGAAGAGTTGTATATGATACAACCAGAAGGTTTTGTCAATCCTAAAGGTGTTAACAAAATATGCAAGCTCCAGCGATCCATCTATGGACTGGTGCAAGCATCTCGGAGTTGGAATATACGCCTTGATAAGTTGATCAAAGCATATAGGTTTATACAGACTTGCAGTGAAGCCTGTATTTGCAAGAAAGTGAGTGGGAGTACTACAGCATTTCTGATAGGTATATGTGAATGACATATTGTTGATCGGAAATAATGTAGAATTATTCTGCAAAGCATAAAGGAGTGTTTGAAAGGAATTTTCAAAGAAAGACCTCGGTGAAGCTGCTTACATATTGAGCATCAAGATCTATAGAGATAGATCAAGACGCTTGATAAGGTTTTCAATAAATACATACCTTGACAAGATTTTGAAGTAGTTCAAAATGGAACAGTCAAAGAAAGAGTTTCTTGCCTATGTTACAAGGTGTGAAATTGAGTAAGACTCAAAGCCCGACCACGGCAGAAGATAGAAATAGAATGAAAGTCATTCCCTATGCCTTGGCCATATGTTCTATAAAGTATGTCATGCTGTGTACCAGATCTATTGTATACCCTGCACTAGTTTGTCAAGGGAGTACGATAGTGATCTAGGAGTAGATCACTGGACATCGGTCAAAATTATCCTTAGTGGAATAAGGATATGTTTCTCGATTATGGAAGTGAAAAAAAAGGTTCGTCATAAAGGGTTACGCCGATGCAAGTTTTGACACTAATCTAGATGACTCTAAGTCTCGGTCTAGATACATATTGAAAGTGGGAGCAATTAGCTAGAGTAGCTCCATGCAGAGCATTGTTGACATAGAAATTTGCAAAATACATGCGGATCTGAAT
>NW_025242474.1:0-3108 GCF_018294505.1 Triticum aestivum
GAAACTTTATTTGTGATGTAATTAAACCGTCCTCCTCAACTAGTGAAGATCACTCTAGTTAGTTCATTTTGGGTATCATGAACTTTGTTATTTATGCTTATGATATGTTGCTTCTATTTTTGCCAAGTCCGTCTCTTTATATTGCTCAACTATATATGTTGCATATCATCGACTCATGTGACGATGCAGGTGCATAGATCATCGATGGCAAAGAAGTGTTACGCCAGGAGTATACGACGAGTGGCCGGAGTGTCAGGCCCAGGTGTACCAGTTTCCGGTTTCCGAGCGACAGCCAGTAGTTAGTTTAGGTTCACGCTAGTGCGAGAGACGTATACGAACCAACGCCTCAAGAAGTACTACATTATGTATGATGAGACATGTCATGTAACTTGTATAGCTATATCGTGATTATGATGTCACGACATGATTTCTGTTGGATGATATGATGACACTATTATGTGTATGATATGATGAGACTATTGTGTGCATGATATGATTAGCATATTGCATTTTTATGATATCATTAGAATAATGTATAAAGCCTATACAAAAACATCACGAATACGCAGCAAAAAAAGATGAGAAAATATAGCAGTAGCATTCTTTAGCGCTGGACAGGAAAACACTACTGCTAAAGCACTTAGCAGTAGGGCTGGTATGGGATGCGCTACTGCTAAGTAGGTATACCAGTAGCGTGTGTCAACACGCGCTACTGCTAAACATTAGCTGTAGCGCCTTTTTAGTAGTGCGGGTACCCGCACTACTGCTAGGCTTTTCCCTAGTAGTGACCAATCTACTCACTCAATGATCTTGACACTAAAGTTAGATGAGTAACCAGTGATACACTAGTGGTTTTGCACTCACCAATAAGGGCGGACCAAGGTTTTGGTTACCGGTTGAAATTTCAAGATTTCCCATGGTTACCGCGTATTTCCGTGCCCCTCGGTAACACTAGTAGAAAACAGGGCTTTGGTCCAGGCCTGAAAAGGGTATTAATCCCGGTTCACTCACGAATAGGGACCAAAGGGGGCATCAGTCCTGGTTCGTGAGTCCAGGGCGCCGGTCGGGCCTCAGGGGCCATTGGTCTCGGTTCGTCTGACCCCTTTGGTCCCGGTTCCGGTTCCAGGCACGAACCGGGACCAATGGTCCTCGCTCCTGGCCCACCACCTTTAGTCCCGGTTTGTGGCCGGAACCGGGACCAAAGGTCTATCTTCTATCTCGCTTCTAGCCACAAACCGGGACTAAAGAGAAGCCTATATATAGTGCCCACACGCTCATCTTAGCTCACTACTTTGTTTTTTGGGAGAGGTGTGTCAGAGGTGTGTTGTGCTTTAGCTCACCTCCTATGCACATGAGGTGTTCGATAAAATACCTGAGCCACACTTACACTACTAGGGAAAAGCCTAGCAGCAGTGCGGGTTTTGGGCCTCTCAGTAGTGCGGGGACAGGCGCTACTAATAAGGCGGTACAACTAACGTATAGCTGTAGCGCCTGTTGTCCGACGCTACTGCTATACATGAATAGCTGTAGCGCTGTTTAGAAAAGGGCGCTGCTGATATTATCTGCAGCGATGTTTACCGGGAAGCGCTACTGGTAATGTGGCGCTACTGCTAAATTTTCCCCCTCGCTACTACTAGTTTTATTAGTTTTTTCCTGCATATTTGTTTTTGTATTTGTTTTGTATTTGAATAGGCTTTATACAATAATCTTTAGC
Organism: Triticum aestivum; assembly: GCF_018294505.1. Lineage (NCBI taxonomy): Eukaryota > Viridiplantae > Streptophyta > Magnoliopsida > Poales > Poaceae > Triticum > Triticum aestivum. The sequence goes on from NW_025242474.1 coordinate 1,715, forward strand.
ATATCATACACATACAAATGTAATCATAGCATATACATACAATTAGTCTCATCAAATCATGTCATCATCATAATCATCATCCAACACAAAGTGGCCTCTCGTCATCATCTTGAAAATAGCGATACAAGTCCTCGATTACTTGCAAATACATCGTCATCCATCTAAACAATGGTATACGCGAGAAGAGCTGTCACTTTGAGTACATGAGTTTGTATCCCTCTCTCGCATTAGCGTGAACCTAAACTAACTACTGCATGTCGCTCGGAAACCGGAAACCGGTAACACCTGGGCCTGACACTCCGTCCACTCGTCGTATATATACTCCTGGCGTAGCACTTCTTCACCGTCGACGATCTATGCATCTGCATCGTCACATGAGTCGATGATATGCAACATATATAGTTGAGCAACAGAAAGACACAAACTTGGCAAAAATAGAAACAACATATCATAAGCATAAATAACAAAGTTCATCATACCCAAAATGCCCTAACTAGAGTGATCTTCGCTAGTCGAGGAGGAGGACAGTTTAATTACATCACAAATAAAGTTTCACTACGCATAACTCAAAGTTTTGTCATACAGAAAGTATGGACTAAACAGACACATTGTCATATATCGACAATCACTCCAACATGCCGTGCCATCCATCGAGGTCAAGGAGATAGTCCCCGAGCTTAGTGAAAGGCTTCATGTCGAGACGCTGAGAGGCTATCCATGTTCGGACGTCTTCCCGCGACATTTGTCCTTTTTCGTAGAACATCCCTTTTTTTGGACGACCTCCTTCATGATGATTTGGGCAAGTTCGCGCTGGATGTGATAGAACTCGGCTCGAAGTCCATGATCCTTGATATCTCCTACGTTCTTTGCCCATTGCAGAATATGGCATTGCCAGATCTAGGTGACATGCAAAGGTTCTGGTGATCCTGTCTGTACTCCAGCATGTGGTGTAGGACATAGAATCCATCATTAAGAGAATTGTTCGGTTGCTGGATGCAGTAGAAGTCGGTCGTATGGCCGAAGGCGACCCTGCCGCCCCTTCTCTTCTTGTCCCTGACCTCTCCACCCCTTGCTTGTTAGTAAAACATAGCACTGTCGAGAACATCCTTGATGTGGGTGTAATCCTTTTTGTAAATGTTCTTCGATGAGTCCAAGTAAAGAGCGTGGGAGAATTGGGGGTATAGGATGATGAGGACGGCGTGCCCGCCGCTGCGCAAAATAAGGACACCTCAAATTACTTGGCCTCCACCATGCAAATGAATGATTGAAATCGAAGGAAGGATATTAGCGCGGATGACTTACACGGGATCATAAGGCACGAGAATCGCCCCCTTGTCCTTATTGGCGAGCATGAAATTGACGATGTATTCCCTCGCATATACACGGTGCTCTGC
>NW_025242475.1:0-3108 GCF_018294505.1 Triticum aestivum
CCATGAACTTCGCTTCATCTACTTCATCAGGGAGCTCCTCCTAGAAGTTAAGATCATCTTCCTCCCTTTCATGGAGGTTCAGCTTGCCAATCAGTACATCCACACCCCCGATCCTTGTGCCGCCGTAGCGCTGTTTGCTGATGACCGAGACCTAGACAGCACCATCATTAAGTGCCACACCCACTTTTGACCTAAGTCCAAGGTCGGGAAGATAGGCAGCTATCCCCTTCATCAGCCCAAGACCAATCACAGGGAGGGTATATCACCAAGGCACCGCTCAAGATTGCGAGGAAATCCAAAACCCTAGATGCCGCACCAGGGGGATAGAGAACCCTAGACGTCGCCGCCAGGGGAATAGATAGGTAGGTTGCTTTCTCACAAGATTGGACTCTTACAAACTCCCCTTTAATACCATGGTGTAAAGAAAAAAACCTTTAATACTAGACCTTTTTTAATCATTTTAGGCCTCCTTTGGCTTGTAGGGATCTTGTAGAAATTTCATAGGATATGACTTTCAAAGGAAAAAAAATCCTATGGAGCCCTTTGTTTTGTAGGAATGGATTCCTATTTCTGTATAGGATAGGATCCGACCCTTCACATTTCAAAGGAAAGAAACCAGTAGCCTAGACTCAAAGGAAAAATTCCTATTCAAGGCATCAAATGGCATCTCTTTGGCTGCAACAGTGTGTTTGGTTTCTACCCGGAAACTGCTTTGCCCTATTGTGATTAGAATACTTTATTCAAACAGTAGATTGTATCTCCTGTGTCCTTAATCAGTGCCAGGAGAGTCTACAGCGCATCCAGGCGAAGGAAACCGGATGCCTGGGCCAGGCTAATCACTTTGCCTGGACGTTTTCTTTTCTTTTTTATTTTCACCAGGCTAATCACACAACCAGACTAGACAAGTATATTCATTTTTAAGCACAAACCAAACAACTACGAGCGTGTTTGGCAGCCGTAGCAGTTGGGCCCCGCTAGCTCAAGCCTAGCTCACATGAGGCTGGTTAGCAAATGCAACCTCTAAACCAACATGTGCAACCTGTTTGGTTGCCCGCATTTAGTTCTTACGCATTAGGGGATAGCTTAGTGCATGGTGTTTGGTTGTCTGCATTGTCTGAACTCACACATAAGCATGTTGTTTGTTTGCATGCAACACATGTTGTCTGATAACCTCTTCGGTGGTGTGGTGAGGTTACTAGCACATAGCAGCGTAAGGAAAAACACACACAGCTGAACATAGTAGTAAGCAGTTATAAAATATTGTGCCACACATAAACAAATAAGTTCAAACACAAAAACAGTTTGATATTAAACTAAAGCAACTGGAGCATACGATGGGCTGTCGTAGGCGTTCACGACGAAGGCGTCGTCGTGCCTCCCTCACCCGGTCACCACTTCAATGCCATCATCATTGAAGACGATGACCTTCAACATGTCGGGAGTCACCAGCTTGAAGGTCACCATGTAGCCTATCTTGATCTGACGGACGACAGTGAAGGTGGCCCAACCCTGATCGAGGGTGACCCTGCTGTTCAATAGTCGGACAGTGGCCCTCCAGGAGTAGTCGGTATTCGTCTTCAGCTTGAACTCCTACGACACGGACGGGAGCTGCTTCGTGAAGTCCAGTGTCATAGGTATGGCCTTGAACTAGGGGCGCCATGATCACCTTGCAGAAGGTGGTTGGCCCTCCCACCTCATGGTAGTGCTCGTAGTTCCGATGCTTGCCGCTGGGGGGCTCCTCCGGCACGTCGTCGTCCGTGGTCGGGCTCTAGACGGGTGTCACCTCTGAGGGCGACACCACGTCCTTGCCCTTGTCTTACTCCTTTGATGCCACCACCTTCTTTCCCTTGTTATGCGTGTCAATCTACATTATGAAGAGGTTCAAAGGCTGGGTTAGGATCTGCAATATGAACCTTGCAACATCACCATTAAAACCTAGGCTCGTGTGCCCCTTTATTTACCCACCGTGACGGTCACCACTTACCCACCACCTCTTTGTCTCTCACTCTTCCTCCAACCCAGCACCATGAACTCCAACAACAAGTCGAGCCCCAACCCCTTCCCTTGGGCATTGGATGGAGGGCGTTCTTCCTAGGGTGCTCTCTGGGTGACCGCACCAAGTTTGAGAACACCATGGAAGTGTGCTCAAACTTCAGTAGCATGGAAGATCTACACAAAGTGTCAGACGATGTGGTGAAGAAGGCGACGCGGGAGGAATTGAAGACACTGATTCTTGACCCAACGAAGGGCGCTATGTCAGTCGACATACTTCGCTGGGCCATGAATCAGGCTGACTCCAACGACGCTAGACAGAGGGCAAAATGGGCCAAGTATAGACAGTCCCGACGTCCTCATGACCATCGTGCCACCGTGTACTTCACCACAAATACTGTGGCTATGGAGGTGGAAGAAGAAGATAGGGTGGCAATGATTGTGAGGGCGCCGGAGCCAGGACACCGAAGCATGCCAATCGAGCTGGACTCCGACGAGGAACCAGATACGGTGGTGCAGGCCTAGGAGAAGACCAAGACCAAGGCCACCCGCTGCTCCAATCGCCTCCAGGGTCCCCAAGGCTAAGATGCGTACTATGTAAGATGAACCCTTCCTATTGTACTCAATCCGGATCGGGAACCTCATATCTACCAGTAGTCATGACGATGTTATGATCACTCCTATGGTCTTTACCCCGATTCCCCGTTCCCCTAACGCAGGTCAAATCTAAACTCTAATCGAATGCGAAGTAGTAGGCGAGGAAGGGAAAAAATAGCTTACCGCCATTGTCGAAGTGTTGCTGCGGATGTCGGTGAAGGTGGCAGGAGGTCGGCTTACTGTTCTCTGATCTGCTGCACACCACCGCCGTCGATGAGAGTAGGGAGAGGGGAGAGAGAGCGGTGAGGGAAGGTGAGGGTAATAACTGCCGACGCTTCGGGAAGCAACACGACTTCTTGAGGGTGGCTTTTCGCGTGCAGCCCCTACCGCCCACGTGCCTCGCGCGGGTCTGGCTCGTGAGAAACTGTCAATTCGAGCGTGCCTTGCGAGACAGGCCTAGAGGTACTTTAAAGTTCGTTCCATACAAATCCAATAATGTGTATACTGACAATCAATCAT
>NW_025242476.1:0-3107 GCF_018294505.1 Triticum aestivum
GCTAGTAAGGTTTTTATTTCTTCCAATCCAGCTGTGGCAACATCCGTCCATTCAAAGCTATCGGTGCGTCTAAGTAGCCAGTAAAATGGTAATGCTTTCTCTCCTAATCTGGAGATAAATCGGCTCAAAGCCGCCACACACCCTGCTAGTTTTTGGACCTGCTTTAGGTCTGTTGGTGATGACCCACAAGTGTATGGGGTCAATTGTAGCCCTTTTTGATAAGTAAGACTATCGAACCCAACGAGGAGCAGAAGGAAATGACAAGTGGTTTTCAGCAAGGTAATGTCTGCAAGTGCTAAAATTGTAAGTAGCGGAGTAGTTTGGTAACAAGGTAATTTGTAACGAGCAAGTAGCAATAGTAGTAACAAAAGTGCAGAAAGATAGCCCAATCCTTTTGAGGCAAAGGACAGGCCAAAACGGTTTCTTATGATAAGCAAAGTGTTCTTGAGGGTGCACGGGAATGTCATCTAGTCACTTTCGTCATGTTGGCTTAATTCGTGATCGATACTTTGATAATTTGATATGTGGGTGGACCGGTGCTTAGGTGCTGTTCTTACTTGAACAAACCTCCTACTTATAATTAACCCTCTCGCAAGCATCCGCAACTACGAGAAAAGTATTACGAATAAATTCTAGCCATAGCATTAAACTTTTGGATCTAATCGGTCCCTTACGGAATAGCGCATAAACTGGGGTTTAAGCTTCTGTCACTCTCGCAACCCACCATGTAATAACTACTCCACAATGCATTCCCTTAGGCCCAAATATGGTGAAGTGTCATGTAGTCGATGTTCACATGACACCACTAAGAGAATGGCAACATACATACCACCAAAATATCAAACACATATCAAGTTCACATGATTACTTGCAACATGATTTCTCCCGTGACCTCAAGAACGAAAGTAACTACTCACAAATGATAAACATGATCAAGATCATAGGGGTATTGAATAGCATAATGGATCTGAACATATAATCTTCCACCAAATAAACCATATAGTAATCAACTACAAGATGTAATCAACACTACTAGTCACCCACGGGCACCAATCTATAGTTTTGATACAAAGATTGAACGCAAGATATGAACTAGGGTTTGAGAGGAGTTAGTGCTGTGAAGTTGTTGATGAAGATAGCCCTCCCCAAGATGGGAGAGTTGTTGGTGATGATGACGACGATGATTTCCACCTTCGAGAGGGAAGTTCCCCCGGCGGAATTGCTCCACCAGAGGGAAAAAGTGCTCCTACCCAAGTTCCGCCTCGAGGCGGCGGCGCTTCGTCCTGAATGTCTTCCCCTTATTTTTTCTAGGTCAAAATGACTTATATACCAGAAGATGGGCACCAGAGGTGGGCCGAGGAGGGCAGCACCCGCCGGGGCGCGCCTGGGCCTCCTGGTACCCAGGTGGGTTGTGCCCACCTGGTGGCCCTCCTCTAGAACTTATTTGCTCCAATATTACTTAAATATTCCATAAAAAAATCCTCAGGGAGTTTCATCTCATTTGGAGTTGTGCAGAATAGGTAGCTTGACGTAGCTTTTTAAGGTCCAGATTTCCAGCTGCCAGAATTCTCCCCCTTTGTGCATACCTTGCATATTATGAGAGAAAAGGCATTAGAATTACTCCAAAAAGCATTATTATACAATAAAACAACATAAATAATAGTAGGAAAACATGATGCAAAATGGACGTATCAACTCCCCCAAGCTTAGACCTCGCTTGTCCTCAAGCGAAATCCGAAACCGAAAAACATGTCCACATGCTTAGAGAGAGAGAGAGAGAGAGGTGTCGATAAAAACAAAAATTGGACATAGCAGCATCATGTGACTTATTATAACAGCAGCAAACTTCAATAAAAACTTTTATTATAGAACTTTCATCATAGACTTTTCATGAACAAGTGACAATTCATCACAACATTGAAGTATAAAGCATAAACTCTATTGTAAACCAACAAACTATGTTCTCAGTCAACTTTGCAACTAAAATTCATCATCTTTTCAGGAAGGGTCACATATCGGAGCCTTTAGGCAAGTCCACATACTCAACCATCATTTAGTCTTCTATGATTGCTAACACTCACCGCGTACACATGAGCAAAACGTTTCAACCAGACACAAAGAAAGATAGGGGCTTATAGTTTTGCCTCCCAACACACTCACCTCAAGGGTGATGTCAACAATAATAACTCATGCTACCCATATTCAAGTGGACATATATATGTGCCTAGATCTTTCCTCACCACATGATGCTTGCCAAAGGAGAAAAATCAAAGGAATGGAGAGAAGAACTTTGACTCTTGCATAAAAGTAAATACATGAAAGTAAAAGATAGCCCCTTCGTAGAGGGAAGCAGAGGTTGCCATACGCTTTTTGTTTGTATGCTCAACTCCTTAGTGCAAGAGAACATCACGTTATATTGCTCCTTGTGATAAGAACCTTAATTATGCAGTATGTCACTTTTCTTCTTCACCATCACAAGTTCGTACAACGCTCAATTTTCCCTTACACTAAATGATCTCACATTTTTATAAGCAATTTTTATTGCCCTTTTTGCACCAACGACAACTTAGGTAGGTATGGTGGACTCTCAAGCAAGATAGGGTTTAAGGGTTTTGGATGCACAAGTAGTATCTCTACTTAGTGTGGAATTTTTGGCTAGCAAAGATAGGGGCAATCACCACATGTTGAAGGATCTATGACAATATGACTTCTGTGTGAATATGGACAAACATAAATCATTAAGTTGTCTTCCTTGTCCAACGTCAACAATTTTGGCATATAATATTTTGATGGGTGCTCACAATCACAAAAAAATTCCATGATAGTGTATTTATATGTGAATCTTCTCTTCCCTTATTAATTCTTTCATGTGTTGCATCATTGACCAATGCTATGTTTGTCAATCCACAATAAAATTTTCTACTTATACTTTTCCTTGTGTAATGTCATCACTTACCATAAGATTAGCATATGATCTTTTTCTTTTATTTCCTTTCTTTTTATTGCAGCAAGAAAGTAAAGAAGGCAAAACTCAAACTAAACTTTATTATATCTCGCACACGATTACAAGGATTGATCACTAAGCAAACTCACAAAAAGAAAGGATC
>NW_025242477.1:0-3107 GCF_018294505.1 Triticum aestivum
GAAACTTGGCATGCTATCATGGAGCGGCATCAACATGCCGGGGTACAAATTTTGTCCCATTTGGGCAGGTTTTGGTATATGCTTCTCACAAACCGGAGCTTCTCACAACAAGCATGATGGTTTTCGGTAGGGAACGTCCCACCTTTCTGGACGAAATGATATCCATTGCCTCTTATTGCTTTCAAATGTTTTTCTCGTGTCAACATAGAACAACAGGAGTGTTGTGTGATTTTTCGGGGTTCGTTTGGACATTTTTATGCATTAACCGAGTTTTCAATGCATTTATGTGCACAATTCAAATTTGAACTACATGTACATGCTCCAGTGCATATAAATTGGTTGAAAAATCAAATATGTGTCCTTGGGTGCATGCTTAGGTCCCATGCAAGAAATGGGAATGAATTTCAAACACCGGGGCATCGTTGATTGCCGGCAAAACATTGAGATGTCTGGTTTTCAAATTCTAGTAAATCCAAATCTCGTCTGAAATTCATGAAACTTGGCATGCTATCATGGAGCGGCATCAACATGCCGTGGTACAAATTTTGTCCCATTTGGGGCAGGTTTGGGTATATGCTTCTCACAAACCGGAGCTTCTCACAACAAGCATGATGGTTTTCAGTAGGGAACGTCCCACCTTTGTGGACGAAATGACATCCATTGCCTCTTATTGCTTTCAAATGTTTTTCTCGTGTCAACATAGAACAACAGGAGTGTTGTGTGACTTTTTGTGATATTTCGGGGTTCGTTTGGACATTTTTATGAATTAACTGAGTTTTCAATGTATTTTATGTGCATAATTCAAATTCGAACTACATGCACATGCTCCAGTTCATATAAATTGGTTGAAAAAATCAAATCTGTGTCCTTGGGTGCATGCTTAGGTCCCATGCAAGAAATGGGAATGAATTTCAAACACCGGGCCACCGATGATTGCCGGCAAAACATTGAGATGCCTGGTTTTTAAATTCTAGTAAATCCAAAACTCGTCTGAAATTTATGAAACTTGGCATGCTATCATGTGGCGGCATCAACATGTCGTGGTACAAATTTTTTCCCATTTGGGGTAGGTTTGGGTATATGCTTCTCACAAACCGGAGCTTCTCACAACAAGCATGATGGTTTTCGGTAGGGAACGTCCCACCTTTGTGGACGAAATGACATCCATTGCTTGTTATTGCTTTGGAATGTTTTTCTCGTGTCAACATAGAACAACAGGAGTGTTGTGTGATTTTTTTGTGATTTTTCGGGGTTCGTTTGGACATTTTTATGCATTAACTGAGTTTTCAATGCATTTTATGTGCATAATTCAAATTTGAACTACATGCACATGCTCCAGTTCATATAAATTGGTTGAAAAATCAAATATGTGTCCTTGGGTGCATGCTTAGGTCCCATGCAACAAATGGGAATGAATTTCAAACACCGGGCCACCGATGATTGCCGGCAAAACATTGAGATGCATGGTTTTTAGATTCTAGTAAATCCAAAACTCGTCTGAAATTCATGAAACTTGGCATGCTATCATGGAGCGGCATCAACATGCCGGGGTACAAATTTTGTCCCATTTGGGCAGGTTTGGGTATATGCTTCTCACAAACCGGAGCTTCTCACAACAAGCATGATGGTTTTGGGTAGGGAACGTCTCACCTTTGTGGACGAAACGATATCCATTGCCTCTTATTGCTTTCATATTTTTTTCTCGTGTCAACATAGAACAACAGGAGTGTTGTGTGACTTTTTGTGATTTTTCGGGGTTCGTTTGGACATTTTTACGCATTAACTGAGTTTTCAATGCATTTTATGTGCATAATTCAAATTTGAACTACATGCACATGCTCCAGTTCATATAAATTGGTTGAAAAATCAAATATGTGTCCTTCGGTGCATGCTTAGGTCCCATGCAAGAAATGGGAATGAATTTCAAACACCGGGCCACCGATGATTGCCGGCAAAACATTGAGATGCCTGGTTTTTAAATTCTAGTAAATCCAAAACTCGTCTGAAATTCATGAAACTTGGCATGCTATCATGTGGCGGCATCAACATGTAGTGGTACAAATTTTGTCCCATTTGGGGTAGGTTTGGGTATATGCTTCTCACAAACCGGAGCTTCTCACAACAAGCATGATGGTTTTCAGTAGGGAACGTCCCACCTTTGTGGACGAAATGACATCCATTGCCTCTTATTGCTTTCAAATGTTTTTCTCGTGTCAACATAGAACAACAGGAGTGTTGTGTGATTTTTTGTGATTTTTCGGGGTTCGTTTGGACATTTTTATGCATTAACTGATTTTTCAATGCATTTTATGTGCATAATTCAAATTTGAACTACATGCACATGCTCCAGTGCATATACATTGGTTGAAAAATCAAATATGTGTCCTTGGGTGCATGCTTAGGTCCCATGCAAGAAATGGGAATGAATTTCAAACACCGGGGCACCGTTGATTGCCGGCAAAACATTGAGATGCATGGTTTTTAGATTCTAGTAAATCCAAAACTCGTCTGAAATTCATGAAACTTGGCATGCTATCATGGAGCGGCATCAACATGCCGGGGTACAAATTTTGTCCCATTTGGGCAGGTTTGGGTATATGCTTCTCACAAACCGGAGCTTCTCACAACAAGCATGATGGTTTTCGGTAGGGAACGTCCCACCTTTGTGGACGAAATGATATCCATTGCCTCTTATTGCTTTCAAATGTTTTTCTCGTGTCAACATAGAACAACAGGAGTGTTGTGTGATTTTTGGGGTTCGTTCGGACATTTTTATGCATTAACTGAGTTTTCAATGCATTTATGTGCACAATTCAAATTTGAACTACATGTACATGCTCCAGTGCATATAAATTGGTTGAAAAATCAAATATGTGTCCTTGGGTGCATGCTTAGGTCCCATGCAAGAAATGGGAATGAATTTCAAACACCGGGGCATCGTTGATTGCCGGCAAAACATTGAGATGGCTGGTTTTCAAATTCTAGTAAATCCAAATCTCGTCTGAAATTCATGAAACTTGGCATGCTATCATGGAGCGGCATCAACATGCCGTGGTACAAATTTTGTCCCATTTGGGGCAGGTTTGGGTATATGCTTCTCACAAACC
>NW_025242478.1:0-3107 GCF_018294505.1 Triticum aestivum
CTAATTTTGGTAGAATTTTTGGGGTACCAGAAGTATGGTGAATGTTCAGATTTCTACAGACTGTTCTGTTTTTGACAGATTCTGTTTTTGATGCATAGTTTGCTTGTTTTGATGAATCTATCAATTTATATCAGTGGATTAAGGCATGGAAAAGTTATATTACAGTAGACACAATGCAAAAACAAAATATGAATTGGTTTGCAACAGTACTTAGAGTGGTGATTTGCTTTATTATACTAACGGATCTTACCGAGTTTTCTGTTGAAGTTTTGTGTGGATGAAGTGTCTAATCGAGGAGGTCTCGATATGAGGAAAAGGAAGAGAGGCAAGAACTCAAGCTTGGGGATGCCCGAGGCACCCCAAGTAAATATTCAAGGAGACTCAAGCGTCTAAGCTTGGGGATGCCCCGGAAGGCATCCCCTCTTTCTTCAACAAGTATTGGTGTGTTTTCGGATTCGTTTCGTTCATGCGATATGTGCAAGTCTTGGAGCGTCTTTTGCATTTAGTTTTCATTTTTCTTTATGCACCAGGCTGGTATGAGATAGTCCTTGGTTGATTTATAGAATTCTCATTGCACTTCACTTAAATCTTTTGAGTGTGCCTTTATAGAATGCTTCATGTGCTTCACTTATATCATTTGAAGTTTGGATTGCCTGTTTCTCTTTACATAGAAAACCGCCATTTGTAGAATGCTCTTTTTGCTTCACTTATATTTGTTAGAGCATGGACATATCTTTTTTAGAAAGAATTAAACTCTCTTGCTTCACTTATATCTATTTAGAGAGATGACAGGAATTGGTCATTCACATGGTTAGTCATAAAATCCTACATAAACTTGTAGATCGCTGAATATGATATGTTTGATTCCTTGCAATAGTTTTGTGATATAAAGGTGGTGATATTAGAGTCATGCTAGTGGGTGGTTGTGGATTGTAGAGACACTTGTGTTGAGGTTTGCAAGTCCCGTAGCATGCACGTATGGTAACCGTTGTGTGACAAATTTGAAGCATGGGGTGTTTCTTTGATTGTCTTCCTTATGATTGGCGGTCGGGGACGAGCAATGGTCTTTTCCTACCAATCTATCCCCCTACGGGCATGCATCGTAGTACTTTGCTTCGAGGGCTAATAAACTTTTTGCAATAAGTATATGAGTTCTTTATGACTAATGTGAGTCCATGGATTATACACACTTTTACCTTTCCATCATTGCTAGCCTCTTCAGTACCGTGCATTGCCCTTTCTCACCTCAAGAGTTGGTGCAAACTTCGCCGGTGCATCCAAACCCCATGATATGATACGCTCTATCACACATAAGCCTCATTATATCTTCCTCAAAACAGCCACCATACCTACCTATCATGGCATTTCCATAGCCATTCCCAGATATATTGCCATGCAACTTCCATCATCATCACATACATGACTTGAGCATTTATTGTCATATTGCTTTGCATGATCATAAGATAGCTAGCATGATGTTTTTATGGCTTATCTATTTTTTGATGTCATTGCTACGCTAGATCATTGCACATCCCGGTACACCGCCGGAGGCATTCATATAGAGTCATATCTTTGTTCTAGTATCGAGTTGTAAGTAAATAAAAGTGTGATGATCATCATTATAGAGCATTGCCCCATAAAAAAAGAAAAAGGAAAGGCCAAAGAAGCCTAAATAAAAAAGGGGGCCAAAGAAGAACACCCAAAAAGAAAAAAAAAGAAAAAAAGAAAGAAAAAAGAAAAAGAAAAGGGGCAATGTTACTATCCTTTTACCACACTTGTGCTTCAGAGTAGCACCATGTTCTTCATATAGAGAGTCTCATATGTTGTCACTTTCATTTACTAGGGGGAATTTTCATTATAGAACTTGGCTTGTATATTCCAATGATGGGCTTCCTCAAATTCCCTAGGTCTTCATGAGCAAGCAAGTTGGATGCACACCCACTTAGCTTTCAGTTTGAGCTTTCATACACTTATAGATCCTAGTGCATCCGTTGCATGGCAATCCCTACTCCTCGTATTGACATCAATTGATGGGCATCTCCATAGCCCGTTGATTAGCCGCGTCGATGTGAGACTTTCTCCCTTTTTGTCTTCTCCATCTAAACCTCCACCATTATATTCTATTCCACCTATAGTGCTATATCCATGGCCTGCGCTCATGTATTGAGTGAGGGTAGAAAAAGCTGAAGCGCGTTAAAAAGTATGAACCAATTGCTCGGCTTGTCATTGGGGTTGTGCATGATGGGAGCATTTTGTGTGACGAAAATGAAGCATGGCCAAACTATATGATTTTGTAGGGATAAGCTTGCTTTGGCCTTGTTGCTTTGAAAAGACATGATTTCTTTATTAGTACGCTCAAAGTATTATTGTTTTTTATGTCAAATGATAGACTATTTCTTTGAATCACTCGTATCTTAATATTCATGCCATGATTAGACATATGATCAAGATTATGCTAGGTAGCATTCCACATCAAAAATTATCTTTTTTATAATTTACCTACTCAAGGACGAGCAGGAATTAAGCTTGGAGATGCTGATACGTCTCCGTCGTATCTATAATTTTTGATTGTTCCATGCCAATATTCTTCAACTTTCATATATTTTTGGCAACTTTTTATACTATTTTTGGGACTAACATATTGATCTAGTGCCCAGTGCCAGTTCCTGTTTGTTGCATGTTTTATGTTTCGCAGAAAACCAATATCAAACGGAGTCCAAATGGGATAAAAATGGACGAAGAATTATTTTGGAATATTTGGGATTTTTCGGAGGAAGAATCAATGCGAAACAGTGTCCGAGGTGGCCAGGAGATAGGGGGCCCGCCCTTCCCCCTGGGCACGCCCAGCACTCTCCTGGGCCACCCGTAAGGCGGTTGATGCTCTTCTTTTGCTCCAAGAAAGCTAATTTTATGAGAAAAATCTGGGCAAAAGATTCACCCCAATCAGAGTTACGAATCTCCAGATATAAAAGAAACGGTGAAGGGGCAGAATCTGAGAACGCAGAAACAGAGAGATAGATCCAATCTCGGAGGGGCTCTCGCCCCTCCCAAGCCATGGGAGCCAAGGAACAGAGGGGAAACCCTTCTCCCATCTAGGGAGGAGTTCA
>NW_025242479.1:0-3107 GCF_018294505.1 Triticum aestivum
AAAAAAATTACGTTGTGAAGCAGTCCGTTGTGGAGGAGAAGAGCGTGAAAATGAACAAAACAGGCCCTCCGAAACATCAACACGAATGGACCGAGTCTGAAAATATTTCATAAAATAACCCTTTTGCATGACGCTCGGGGCTAGGACGCCATGCTAGAGAGCAGGACGCCCCGGCTGGCATGGCACCCTAGGCCGGGGCGTCATGCAAAAGAGAGTCATTTTATGAAATATTTTTAGGTTGGGACCATTTCGTGTTGAAGTTTCGAAAAAGGGCCAGTTTTGTCCATTTTCACAAGAAGAGATGTGCAGCTAGGTGAGAGACAAAGATTATTTGTGTCAGTGCCATACTGCATATTGATGGCTATATTGCGAATCTGACTTGTGCTACATATAATGCATAGAATGATGAGAGGGGTCTCTCTCTCCTGCGGGGCAACGTACGTGCGTGGGAGCCTGTTGTTCATTGATAGCCATGTTATGTGCTGTGTACGATCGCAGCAGCGGTACAGGTTGCAATTTGCAAGCATTCGGAGGCGTGTGTGTATTGTGTTAGCGACATAGTACTCCTTCAATTTTATAATGTAATGTGTCCGTACTTTTTGAGATTTAAATTTGACCATAAATTTAACCAACATGAACAACTGCGGTAAACGAACATGGGCGACTGCAGCAGGAGCAAAAATTATATTACGCAGTCGCCCACGTTCGACTGTGGCGGGAGCAAAAATTATATTACGCAGTCGCCCAGGTTGGTTAATTTATGGTCAAATTTAAATTTCGAAAAGTGTAGACGCACTACTACAGAGGGAGTAGTAATTGCTGCTCCTTGTCGAGGTCTCGACAGTGCACCCTCTTGAAGAATGCCAGTCTGCATCGGGCTCCTTCGGTACTGCAAGCTCTGACCGGTTGTCATGTAATCCAGGAGGAGGAGCAGCTGTACGGCGAGGAAGAGCATCAACCGTGGTGGACTGCTGGTCGATAACTTACGTTGGAAGAAATTGCTCGTGTCACGGTTAGCAGACTCGGCATGGCCGTCACCACAGTGCGCCCATGCTCGCCACACGCGCATGATTCTGCACGCTGCCCGGCCGCTCTGCGGCCTCCGCCTGGTGCCTCGAATTCGTGGGCGCCGCCATTGTCACGCTGTCCGGGGCCGCTCTGCAGACCCTTGTACTCTGTCTGTGTTCACCCAAACACAACGGGGCATACCCTGGAACTCGCACGAGCGTTAGTCTCAGCCTCCAAGCCGATCGTTGCAAGCGGCCCCAAGCCGCCATAAGATGGGCACACGTCAGTGACAGAAACGAGTGATCCCGCCGGTCGGGGTCGTGCATACAAACAGGTCTATGGTCGTTTTAGGGTTGAAAATGACCGGGATTAGCCGGTATAGTGTACCAATTTCAGCGATTGTAAAGTTGAGGTTAGATTTAGACGGGCTCTATGAGTTCAATATTTAAAATAGAGTTTACTCAACTACGGTCTTGAAACCACGTGAGACGTGACACATATGGCCAATGGAAAAATATGAACTCTTGTAGGCGTAAAA
This sequence comes from Triticum aestivum, assembly GCF_018294505.1. Taxonomy (NCBI): domain Eukaryota; kingdom Viridiplantae; phylum Streptophyta; class Magnoliopsida; order Poales; family Poaceae; genus Triticum; species Triticum aestivum. The sequence goes on from NW_025242479.1 coordinate 1,547, forward strand.
ATCTGTATTTTCTTCAATCCATGCTGCTACATGTACATGCCAAATAGAGTTCAATAAATACTTGTACATGCCAAATATTTTTTTTTCAAATAAAAGTTTGATTCACATTCTATTTCTGAAATCCTGTTTTTTTCCTAACAAGATCGTTAAAACAAGGCCAATGTAGAATATATATTTATAAATTAATTTTTTGACAACTAAATCACCACTCTTCAAACTTATTTCATCCAAATTCAGTAATCTCATGAAAAAAATCAATAATGTTTCACCTTGTTTCATCAAAAAAAAATCATATTGTTGCGATTTGAACCGATTTTTTTTATTGTTTCACTACAACTCACCTTGAATCATATTGTTTCACTACAAGTCACCGGTTTCATCGTGCTTCTTTCTCTACAACTCGCAGGGCAAGCATGTTTAAATAATCGTATTGTTCCACCGCGTTTCATCATGCTTCATAATTTAAATTTAATACTTGTTCAAATATATTAAAAAATGATCTCAGCTGAAAGTCCTCGTCATCATAAGCACAAATATGTAAACGGTTCATAAATTAAACTATTGGTTGAAAAGATTATTAAACCTAAGAATAAGATTGAATAGTATAGGATGGTGAACAGCGCGTATGTATGTTGTGACAAAAAACTGACTATGAATAGTACTCATGCATAGCTCCAAATCTCAGAACTACACAGCTAGTGTTTTCCAGTTTGGATTATTCCAACATCACCTCAGGCTCAGGGCGAAATGTCCGTAAAGATGACACTGTCAATCAAGAGCTAGTACTCCTGAATAAAAGTAATAGAAAGTGTACATAAATTCTTTGATACTTGCAAATCTACTGCATGAAACCGCGTAAACTATAGACGTCACGAACCCGCCATTTGCTTTTACCACTTGAAAGTCCACAGCAACATACACATGCAGCCTAGATGAGCAGGACTCAACGGTGCAAGACGGCTCATGGAGATTCAGTGCAATGTCATTCGACCCAGGTGGGTGCAGACTTACGTGAAGAGGGTGGAGAGGGGAGAGCGGGAGGGCGTACGCGTACCGGCGCAGTCGAAGTGGCGGTAGCCGGCGCGGATGGCGGAGTGGATGAGGCCGCGGATGGCGGGGGCGTCCATCCGCCAGACGCCTAGCCCCACGGCCGGCATCTCGTGCCCGTTGCTCAGCTTCAGCACCTTCGCCGCCGTCCCTTGCTCCCTCGCCGGCATATCGTCGGAGTCGGAGGTATGAAGTCGACGAACGGCAGTGCACTCTAGTCGGCACCCTCCTGAAGAATGCGAGTGTGCATCGGGCTGCTGCTCCTCCTGAATTATAGTATGACCAGTGTTTCCCACGACAAACCATGCGGGGCCGGTCAGAGCCCACGCGACGTTGCCGTCGACGCAGCAGGTAAATTCGTGTGGTACCAGATAGCATCTGACCTGGGCACTGTATAACGTAAATATATTGTTTACCGGCTGTACTGTTCTTCGTGTTTGTGTCACTCGCAAAGAAACAAATGCCCAGTCCCAGCATGGGAAATTCACATGGGCACGGAGCGGCGGAGGCACAC
>NW_025242480.1:0-3107 GCF_018294505.1 Triticum aestivum
AAAAAAACAGCAATATGGGCTGGGCCTCCGGTTAGTAGGTTAGTCCCAAAAATGGTATAAATATTTAGAATAAAGCCCATAAACATCCAAAAGGGGTAATATAATAGCATGGAACAATCAAAAATTATAGATACGTTGGAGACGTATCAAGCATCCCCAAGCTTAATTCCTGGTTGTCCTCGAGTAGGTAAATGATAAAAAGAGAATTTTTGATGTGGAATGCTACCTAGCATAATTCATAATGTAATTTTCTTTCATTATGGCATGAATGTTCAGATCCAAATAATATAAACTAAAATTTCATAAAGACATAAGAAATAGTAATACTTCAAGCACACTAATCAAGGTAAGCATGTCTTCTCAAAATAACATGGCTAAAGAAAGTTATCCCTACAAAATCATATAGTCTGGCTATGCTCTATCTTCATCACACAGAGTATTTAATCATGCACAACCCCGATGACGAGCCAAGCCATTGTTTCATACTTTAATAATTTCAAACTCTTTCAACTTTCACGCAATACATGAGCGTGAGCCATGGACATAGCACTGTATGTGGAATAGAATGGTGGTTGTGGAGAAGACAAAAAAAGGAGAAGATAGTCTCACATCAACTAGGCATATCAACGGACTATGGAGATGCCCATTAATAGATATCAATGTGAGTGAGTAGGGATTGCCATGCAACGGATGCACTAGAGCTATAAATATATAAAAGCTCAACAAAAGAAACTAAGTGGGTATGCATCCAACTTGCTTGCTCACGAAGACCTAGGGCACTTTTGAGGAAGCCCATCATTGGAATATACAAGCCAAGTTCTATAATGAAAAATTTCCACTAGTATATGAAAGTGACAACATATGAGACTCTCTATCATGAAGATCATGGTGCTATTTTGAAGCACAAGTGTGGAAAAAGAGATAGTAGCATTGTCCATTGTCTATTTTTCTCTCATTTTATTTTATTTTTTTCTTTTTTCTTTTTCTTTTCTCTTTTTTTTCTTTGGCCTTCTCTTTTTTTCTTTTTGGCCTTTCTCTCTTTTTTTTCTTTTTTTTCTCTTCTTTTTTTTTCTTTTTGTAAAGTCCGAAGTCTCATCCCGACTTGTGGGGGAATCATAGTCTTTATCATCCTTTCCTCATGAGGACAATGCTCTAATAATGAAGATCATCACACTTTAATGGATTTACAACTCAAAGCTAGAACAAAATATAACTCTATATGAATGCCTCCGGTGGTGTACCGGGATATGCAATGACTCAAGAGCGACATGTATGAAAATTATGAAGGTGGCCTTGCCACAAATACGATGTCAACTACATGATCATGCAAAGAGCAATATGACAAAAGTAATGTGTGTCATATGAACGGAATGGTGGAAAGTTGCATGGCAATATATCTTGGAATGGTTATGGAAATGCCATAATAGGTAGGTATGGTGGCTGTTTTGAGGAAGGAGTATGGTGAGTATATGGTACCGGCGAAAATTGCGCGGCACAAGAGAGGCTAGCAATGGTGGAAGGGTGAAAGGGTGTGTATAATCCATGGGCTCAACATTAATCAAAAGAACTCATATACTTGTTGCAAAAATTTAGAAGTCATCAAAAATCAAAGCACTATGCGCATGCTCCTAGGGGGATAGATTGGTAGGAAAAGACCATCGCTCGTCCCCGACTGCCACTCATAAGGAAGACAATCAATAAATAAAATTGTGCTCCAACTACATCACAAAGCGGTTCACCATACGTGCATGCTACATGAATCACAAACTTCAACACAAGCATTCTTTAAATTCATAATCACCCAACTAGCATGACTTTAATATTACTACCTCCATATCTCAAAACAATTATCAAGTATCAAGTTGATCATAGCATCCAATTCACTTCTTATGATAGTTTTTATTATACCCAACTTGGATGCTCATCATTCTAGGACCAACTTTGTAACAAAAGAAAATACCATGTTGTTCTAAAATACTCTCAAAATGATATAAGTGAAGCATGAGAGACTAGAAATTTCTTCAAAATTAAGACACCACCGCCGTGCTCTAAAAGATATAACTGAAGCACTAGAGCAAAAACTATCAAGCTCAAAAGATATAAGTGAAGCACATAGAGTATTCTAGCAAATTCTAATCAAACAGGCTTCTCACAAAAGGTGTGTTATAGCAAGGATTATTGTGGTAAACTAACAAGCAAAGACTAATATAATACACGACGCTCCAAGCAAAACACATATCATGTGGCGAATAAAAATATAGCTCCAAGTAAAGTTACCAATGAACGAAGACGAAAGAGGGGATGCCTTCCCGGGCATCCCCAAGCTTAGGCTTTTGGCTACTCTTGAATATATTGGGGTGCCATGGGCATCCCCAAGCTTAGGCTCTTGCCACCCTTTATTCCATAGTCCATAAAGGCTTTACCCAAAACTTGAAAACTTCACAACACAAAACTCAACAGGAAATCTTATAAGCTCCGTTAGTGAAAGAAAACAAAACCACCACATAAGATACTGCAATGAACTCATTCTTTATTTATTTTGGTGTTAAACCTAATGTATTCAGACTTCCTTATGGTTTATAAACTAATTTATTAGCCATAGATGCATTGAAATAAGAACGAAAAACAGAATCTGTCAAAAACAGAACACTCTGTATCAATCTGTAACTAACGCAAACTTCTGGAACTCTAAAATTCCTACCAAAATAGGACGTACTTGAAAATTTGTCTATTGATCAGCTGCAAGAAGAATCAATGCAAAATCACGTTTCTGTGATTTATTGAATTTTTTCTCGTGAGCGCAAAGTTTCTGTTTTTCAGCAGAATCAAATCAACTATCATCATAACTTATCCTATAGGTTCTACTTGGCACAAACACTAATTAAAAGATAAAAACACATCTAAACAGAGAGTAGATGCAAGATTTATTCCTAAACAGGAGCAAAAACAAAGAACATAAAGAAAAATTGGGTTGCCTCCCAACTAGCGCTATCGTTTAACGCCCCTAGCTAGGCATAAAAGCAAGGATAGATCTAACTAGCACCATCTTTGGCACTTGATTCATAAGTAGCACGCATGATAGATTCATAAGGTAATTGGACTTTCTT
>NW_025242481.1:0-3107 GCF_018294505.1 Triticum aestivum
ACTGATGGGAATGTGTAGTATTGCTTCAATGTCCATGGGAAGGAAGTGCCTCGCGAGCTCCGTCCTGTCCCACCATCCCGATGTTGCATCCATTAACTCAGACACGAGCTCTGGTGGGGAAGTCGAAATTGCCACAACTGGAGTCAAGTGTTCTGTACGCGGGATCCAATTTTGTCGCCATACATATGTGGAGTTCCCGTTTCCAATCCTCCTGATGAGGCCCAACTTGAGAATGTCTCGGCCCTCCACCAGTGCCCTCCAGATTTGGGAGGGCGAAGATCCGAGGTTGGCTTGCAAAATGTCTGTTTCCGGGAAGTACACAGACTTAAGAATTCTCGCACTTAATGATTCCGGTGTAATTAAGATTCTCCAGACTTGCCGAGCCAACAAAGCCAAATTGAACAACTCAAAATCTCGAAACCCTAAGCCGCCCATATATTTCGGCATCGTGAGAGTATCCCATGACACCCAGTGAGGTTTCCGTTTGCCCTGCTTGCTGCCCCACCAGAAGCTCCTGATCATACTGTTTAGTTTTTCGCACAAACCTCTTGGTAATTTAAAAACAGACATTGAATATGTGGGGATCGCCTGGGCCACGGATTTTATAAGTACATCTTTCCCCCCTGCTGACAGGAGTTGTTCGATCCATCCCTGTATCTTGTTCCATACCTTGTCCCTCAAGTATTTGAAAGTGCCACTTGTATTCCTTCCTACTTCAGATGGTAAGCCCAGGTAGCGATCATTGAGAGCCTCTGTTGGTACCTCAAGTGTTATTTTCATAGCCTCCCTTATGTTATTCGGGCACCCCTTACTGAAGTGAATTGAGCTCTTTGCCAAATTAATCCGTTGGCCTGATGCCTGACAATAAACATCTAGAACTTCTCTGATCTCTGTTGCTCCTGCCGTACTGGCCTTTGCAAAAAGCAAGCTGTCGTCTGCAAATAAGAGATGATTGACCGGGGGTGCTGTGGGCGCCACTACGATGCCCGATAAGTTTTCCGAATTCCCCCTGCTCCTTAACAGGCAAGACAGACCTTCAGCTGCTAGCAAAAACAAATACGGTGACATGGGGTCACCCTGGCGGATTCCCCTGGAGGGCTTAAACGTCTCCGTCCGCTCCCCATTAAAAAGTACAGAGAAAGATACAGATGTGACGATCCTCATTACAGACATCACCCATCGCTCACTGAAACCCAACTTCAACATGATAGATTTCAAATAGCTCCACTCGACCCTGTCATATGCTTTCATCATATCAAGTTTCAAAGCACAATACTGGGAAGTCCTACCTCTCTTCTTTTTCATGAAGTGCAAGCACTCATAAGCAGTCAAAATATTATCTGTAATCAATCTGCCTGGTACAAATGCTGATTGTTCCTCTGAAATAATTTCTGGCAAGATTTCCTTCAATCTGTTAGCTTGTACTTTAGACACAATTTTGCGAACAACATTGCACAAGCTAATCGGTCTAAATTGATATAGAGAGGATGCCCCCAAGACCTTTGGGATTAAGACAAGCAGAGTTTGGTTTACCTCTCCAATCTCCTCCACACCATTCAGGATGTTAAGAACTGCATGTGTTACCTCTTCACCACAGACATCCCAATGACGTTGAAAGAAGTGAGCCGGGAACCCATCTGGTCCCGGTGCCTTGGTCGGATACATTTGAAAAAGTGTCGTCTTGACCTCAGCGGCTGTGTACGGTGACTCGAGGCGGTCATTCATCGATGTTGTCACTTTGGCAGGCACACAAGACAGAACTCTATCCATCCCCGTTGTTCCTTCAGAAGTATATAGAGTCTTGTAGAAATCGACCGCATGAGCCTTCAGCTGTTCCAAATCCTCACATGCAGAGCCGTCAGACAAAACTAGACGCTCGATTTTATTCCTTTTTTGCCTTTGTGTCGTCTGTTGCTGAAAAAATTTCGTATTCTTATCTCCGGCCAACAACCACTGTATACGCGAACGCTGACGCTGCATGATCTCCTCCCTGCTATACCATTCAGTTAACTTGTCAACTATCTCCTTTTCTTCTACCGATGGATCTATTCTATCCGGCGCAGCTTGTAAACATTCCAGGCGCCCTTGTAGATTCTTGATTTCTTTCTTCACGTGGCCGAACACATCACCATCCCAGCCCAGTAACCTGCGTGATATTGTATTGAGCTTTTCTCCCAATGCATGCATGGAACCAGAACGTGCCACTGAACCCCAGGACTGCTGCACAAAATCATGAAAAGCGGGATGCGTCTCCCACATCAGTTCGTAGCGGAACGTCCGTGCGCTTCCCTGCCTAGCCATCCGTTCTTCAAACTGTAGCATGATGGGGTTGTGATCTGATCGCGCGGCCGTCAAGTGTCTCACCGTCGCTGTCGGGAAGCGGGTCATCCACGACGGCAAGGCGAGCGCCCTGTCCAGCCTGACTCTAGTGAAAGTACCTCCTCGTACCTTAGTTTCAAACGTCCAGATTGGTCCAACGAACCCTAGATCACATAGGCCAGCTACATCCACTGCTTCTTTAAAGCTTGTCATCTGCCTCGCACACCTCTCTCCCACTCCAAAGTGTTCCTCTGGAGATAGCACTTCATTATAATCACCGATGCAGACCCAAGGTAATTCAGATTCACTTCTTAAAAATCTCAGCAGGTCCCATGTTTTATGTCTCTCACTAACTGTTGCTTCACCATAGATGTTGGTGAGCCTCCATGGTTCCTCTCCATTCTTCTTCACAGTCATATCAATGTGGTATTGGGAGTAATGAATCAATTCAAGCAATAAATCATCGTTCCAGTAGATAGCCAGACCTCCACTTCTACCATTACTACCAACAGTGTAACATCTACTAAAACCGAAAGAAAAAGCTAGGTTTCTAGCCCGTAACCCTCCTACTTGTGTTTCTTGCAGACATAGCACGGAAGGGGCAAACCGTTGCACTAACGTGCGAAGCTCTCAAACCGTCGCGTCGTTGCCAATCCCACGACAGTTCCAGCTAATGATATTCATGATGACTGGCGGTGCTCCGTCTCGGATCCCGCCAAATTCTTATCTGCATCCTTCTCCACACCCTTCGACTTGGACGACTCATCGCCATCCGCCATACTGGAACT
>NW_025242482.1:0-3106 GCF_018294505.1 Triticum aestivum
ATACTGTTGCACATTGTTTGGTGATGGTTGTGTATCGGTGTCCTTTGCGACAGGTTCTGCCTCCGAGGAGTATCGTGATTACCCTAACGAAGAACCGTATCAGTGCATCGAACCATCAGGCAAGCAACCAACCATTTGATCATATCGATACAATCCCATGTTCTCGCTCCTGCTCTCTTTACTGCATTAAGACAACGCGTTTCAAACTGCTGTGTGCTACGGTAGTTGAACCCATTTCCTCTGCATGACCTGTCATTGCCACAGTAACTAGATGAAACCCACTAGCATGTGTAGGAGTTGATTGAGCCATATGTATGTGTTGTTCCTACCTTGCTATGCCTGCTATGCTTAGAGTCGTGTCAGGTCTGGTTCATCTGGGTGATGGCTAGAGTGAAATGATTATGTCGGTAATGAGAGTGGTGTGGTGAACACGATTTGGTAAAGGTATCGATGAGAGGCCATGTAGGAGTACATGGTGGGTTGTTTCATTGAAGCCGACCTTAAGCACTGAGATCTGTATGTATGATTTAAGATACAGCTACTACCATGCATTGGGCCCTGAAATATGACCCCGCTCGACTTCTTATTCACCCTAGCTCTCTGTCCAGGAGTTGCACGTAGTTTCTGGTGTTTCTAGCCTACTGGAGGCCGTGGACAGCGCTGACCGTAGGGGTGGGCTGTGATGCGGTAGGTACGTGGCACGGTGTACCGAATACCCGTTAGGTATCTCGGGAACCCTGTTCACATCGTTCGGGGCCGTATGGGAAACCTCGGCCGGACTCCCTGCGGATGGAACCTGGATAGGCGATAAACCTGGACTAGAGGCTTAAGTGTTTAGGTAGGTCGTGGTCTACACCCACGTCGGCTTTCGCTTGAAGTCTGCCGAGCACATGTCGTGTGCAGACGCTAAGTGGTGGAAACATGTATGAAGAAGTACACCCCTGCAGGGTTATCATGATCTATTCGAATAGCCGCGTCCGCGGTAAAGGACTACTTGGTTGCCTATACAGTTCATAGACAAGTAAATGGAAACTACTAAAAATCTCAAGATAAGTGTGAGTGCCGAGGATGGCTCTTCCGTAGGAAGACGGAGGTGGATCCTCGGTTGTGTATTGAGTGGAGAGTAGTGGACTCGTGTACGCAAAACCATTTCAAGTTGGAGTCTCGTAGGTTAGCCTAGCCAAGAGTCAAAGCTGGCTTGCTGCAATAACCCCACCAACCCTTCTTGATAATATGCATGTATGTAGGTTCTGATGTAAGTCTTGCTGAGTACCTTTGTACTCATGTTGCTATAATTTACATTTTACAGAAGATGCTGCAACCCCTTCTGATGGGTTCTACGTAGACGTTGACATCAACGAGTAGGCTAAAGGCCTAGGTGGTGATCCTGAGCTTGTGAAGGACCACATAGTATAGCTAGGCTTTCCAAGCCTCTTTTATTTTACTAGTTGTCTGTACTCAGACAAGTTACTTCCGCTGCTGGTTTGTATGACTGTATGACTTGAATGCTGGGTCGTGTGACCCGTACCTTTGTGTATGTTATGTATGGCTCTCTGAGCCTTAAATAAAGTACTTGTGTCATAGAGTCATGTTGTGATGCCTTGTTGTATTTGCACATATCGAGCATATTGTGTGTATGATTGAAATGCTTGGTATGTGTGGGATCTGACTATCTAGTTGTTTATATTTAGTAGCCTCTCTTACCGGGAAATGTCTCCTAGTGTTACCGCTGAGCCATGGTAGCTTGCTACTGCTCTGGAACACTTAGGCTGGCCGGCATGTGTCCTTCTTCGTTCCGGTGTCTGTCCCTTCGGGGAAATGTCACGCATTGAGTACCGGAGTCCTGTTGGCCCGCTACAGCCCGGTTTACTGGAGTCCTGCTAGCCCAGTGCTACAGCCCGGACCCACTTGCTGATGACCGACACGTTCGAAGCTGGGTCATGGATGCCTGTCCCTGTAAGTCTGTGCCACTTTGGGTTTACGACTAGTCATGTCAGCCCGGGCTCCTTATCATATGGATGCTAGCGACACTATCATATCCGTGAGCCAAAAGGCGCAAACGGTCCTGGGCAAAGGTAAGGCGACACCCGTGGGGATACCGTGCGTGAGGCCGCAAAGTGATATGAGGTGTTACCGGCTAGATCGATGTGACATTGAGTCGGGGTCCTAACAGCGTTGGCATCAGAGCCGGACTGCCTGTAGGTTCTCCAAGCCAAACTGGTCGATGTTGAGTCTAGAAATTCTATAGTTATATGTAGGGGAATTGTTTGTGGGATGGAACGTAAGGCTCCTTTTACTTCTTTATCTTATGACATTCTAATCTGAGTCAGTCTATTCTTCCACCGGGGGTTAAGGAATTAGGATCTATTCTCTCTATCAGGATCACGTGTTACTAATCAGTAGTACCTTATAGGTTTGATAAATACAAGCCTAGTTCAATTCTACTACCACATTATGTTGCTAGGATGGACTCAGAACTTGATATGATGATGTTGAGTGTGTATGAAATCCTTTGTCAAATGTCTCAAAATCCTTCTTGAGCATTTACAGCTGTTATGCTGCCGAAATTTTGCTAGAAATTCTAATGCCTTTGCATTATGATTGTGCTTTCAGATGGCCACTCGCGACCTCAATCAAGTGGTTCGCCTGACTCGATGCCTAGATGTACCTGGTCATACCGCCATGTTGGTCAGGGTAATGACTGAGGCTGGATACCGTTGGTATCCTGAGTACACGGTCGAAGAGCAATTCCGAGACTTTAATCAAAGCCAGTATCTCTGCACTGTCAGGATATTTCCATCTTATCCTGGATCCACCGAGCCCCTTCACTGCTCCTATGGACTCGGGGTTACTATTGAGATGGCTGTGCAGGACGCCGCCTACTCTATGATGACCATCATGCGAGTCAGGTCTGGTCTATTTCGGGACTCTGATTTCCGGTATATGCCAGGATCACTTCCGGGAGCACAAGGGTATCTCCAGGCTATCTATGCTGACCCCACCCAGGAGGATTCACGGACCCGCACTACTGCTGAGATGCTCGAGGATAAGGACCGTGAAAATCGGGCCTTGAGGTTAGAGCTCTTCAATACCCGTGCTGACCATT
>NW_025242483.1:0-3106 GCF_018294505.1 Triticum aestivum
CGGGTGCATATAAATTGTTCTCGCAATTTGCTTTACAACAATCTCAATGGATAGATACGGTTACCTAGGCCATCATTCTTTATACGATACATACAACAATCTGCCAGTGTATGTGATTTTTTAACCTGCACGTGTAAATTTAACTCCATATTTGTTTATTTGTGTTGTCGTGCTACTGTTGTTTAAGCGGTTACACTCTTCCTTTCATTTCTTGGAAAATTAGGAATTAACTGAAGCTTATATTATTATATGATGAAATACTATAAGAGAAATTATTCACGTATTACTGAAGCTTGCATTAGTTTATAACTTAATTTTGAGAGAACAAAGCTACAGATTGGTCCTTAGAGCTCTAATCAGCTATTTCATTTGTGATGAGCTACCCTCTGCTTGTTACCTATTGCTGCCAAGTATTATAGCTACTACTTTTTGTTTCCTTATGTACATGTATTAAGGAAATTGATATATACATTTGTCGTCTGAAAATATGTTCCTTTTTTTGTTACAAGAACACCACTTCATCGTTTCTGATGTACAACTTTCCTAGGTTCATTAGTCAATTCTAATATTTTCTTTAGAGCTTACATGGTGTCATTAGAAAAATGAACCCTAAGGATGCTATCATCCTTTCTCGCAAGTATCGACCACTACTATCTGCATTAGCTTCACCTCAGAACATGCCCTTTTCACCTGGAAAGAGGAAGCAGGGAGTTCTCAGTAATGATCATCTACAAGATAATGTACATGCATGTTTGTTGATTGATTAAAGAAGACAAAGGCCCTACTGTTATTGATGTTTGTATAGCATTGTTTCCAGATACTGTAATACCTGTTTTTACAATATTTTATAGCACTTGTGTACCGATGTGGAATGATAGCTCATGGTTTATACTTATGATACGATCTGTTTCGTTGTATTTTGTAAAGTTGCAGTGCTCAACATTTCTATGGATTTCTTTCATAATGATCCTGTCCTTGCCAGTTGCCAATGATTTTTTTGTACCATTACTCATATGATCTTATCAATGTTGAAGGTACATATATTTAGAAACACTCTTTTACAACAGAGTGTTGACTAATAACATCATATTGTTTCTCACAAAGTAAAAAAACTCAAGTCCGTGTGTATGCATTGGATGTAAGCTGTTGTTCTGCTTGCTGGTACCTCTTTTAAATACCAACTGCTTGATCGACGTCCGGGACAGGTGCAACGCGCTGAAGCGTGCTTCCGGTTCAAGCTATAGTTATTTGAACCTTTCTGCATGCCTTTGTAACAATGGTGAGAGATGTGAGATTTTTACTCTTTTACGATTAACATTTAAGGAAACTGCCATTCTACAAAAATGCAATCGTTCAAGCTACCCACAATATGAAAGCAACAAATAGTTGTAAACCAGTGCACATCAGTAACAAAAGAGGTATATCTGTTTATATACAATGCGTGCCATACCTATTGCCTTGACATTTTATCACAACCTAATGCAAATTCTTATAACCAAAGCACGCCGCCTCCGCTCCTTCAGGTCGGGGCGGGGCTACGCTGCCGCCGGCTGCGAGTGCCGGCCGTGGTGCCCCGGTGCCGCCTGGCCAGAGGTTGCCGGCGGGTGGTGGTGTCGCACCGGAAACCATGGGTCGCGGCGATCGCCACCTGGGCGCTCGGCCAACGGGGCAGGTGCCGCTGCAGCCTGCCGCCGGTAGGGGCGGACCGCGGCCTCCTGCGCCGACCACGGCTACAATGGTGTAACCGGCAATCAATAATTTCTTAACGGGTTGAGTTATAGAACCGGATCTCAATTCTCCCAGTCTCTCTATATACTAGATGACCCGGTGCGCCAAATGGCGCAGAGACCCAATTGAAACCATGTTCGCGTTGAGAAAGATTTGCCTTTTTTAGTAACTTTATGTTTGATCAAGGATAGAGACCATGTCAAACCCGAAGTGTTATGAACGTGTATTTGGACAATGTGACATTTGGCTCTATGTTACCCAAGTAAGGTGCAAGGTCCAAATTCAAGCATCAAGGGTAATGATTCTAAACCTTTTGTAACAGAAACCTTTGCATTTGTTAGTCGAGCGCCTAAATAGAGGAATTGCTATGGCAGTGGCCTGACATGGGTCTGCTGGTGTCAAAGCTTTGCCTTAGAAAGCTGCACAAAATACATCATGTGCATGCCCAAAAGTGTGCTGAGTTGACGATCTCCGGACCCCATGGTCAGACCGTTGCTATGGCGCAGCAGAGCTCAGAAGCGTTCTTCAGAAACACACCCATCTAACGGTAAACCTAGCTTGATAAGCAAACAGATCGCAGAAGATGCTGTGAGGAAAAGAGAAACCACAATCGTTATATGATGACACATTATTTAACACGGTTGTATCAAGCATGGAACCCAAGAAGCGCTAGTCATACCGTATGTACATATCTAGTCCAACCGATGGAAGAATTGCTGCTTTGCTTTCTTTGGAGCACCAGCCCCCTTTGCAGCAGTGTTTGTCCTGAGTTTCGTTCATTGGTAAAAAGAAGAGGTATTTTAGTAATTTTGTTCATACCGGAAATGACCCACAGCTATAGAACGTAATTTCCATGGTAGCTTCAGTTCAGTTCTGTACATACATGAGTGTTTCTTCCTATAGTTTACATGAGAATAAAATAATCCATGACAAAAAACCTCAGAACAATAGGGTTTTAGCTCACTGAAATTGTAGATTACACATGCATGTATTATCTCTTATGCACCAACAAAATAGCATATTAATATATATGAGCATGTACAAATTGATTATTCAGGTGTTGAGTAGGAAGCATACACCCAATAAGGATTGATAACTTGATCGAGGAAGAAACTTCATTTCCTTAATAGCATTTGGCAGATCAAGCTATAGAATAAAATAATAAAGTACCACCAGGCTGATCTCTAATTTTCACTCAGCTAACACAAACGCATTTTACACTGTCGGACGAATTGGTGATGCGTTGTACAAGTCGTACTTCGGCTCGAACCTTCTCGGGACAGGTCAGAGGCATCTAAGAAATAAGAGAAAATTAGGAAAAAAATAAGATGGTGATTTGGTTAATTTGAAGGAACTGTAATTTGCAGGGAAGGGCAAC
>NW_025242484.1:0-3106 GCF_018294505.1 Triticum aestivum
GTGCCCCCCCCCTCACGGACGCCGCCGCCGCCGGCACCTGGAGGGGGGAAACGGACGCGTCGGGTCTACATGGAGTGGATGTAGCTGTGGGTTTGGCCCGGATGTTGCTCCAAAGTGTTCCTCTGGGCCGACCTAACACAACCGGGTGGAGAGGTCCACTGGTCAAAGCCCGTCCGTGCAAAGTCAAAGGGCTAGATCCCGTGGTCAAACGCTACAGGGTTAGCCGGGACGGGGGCCCTGGGGGTAGCAATGCCACCGGAGCATCGTACCGGGCCCTCATACATGCGGGGTGGTGTTGTGGCATGTCCGAAGAGGCGGCACGCGTCTCCGGGTTGTGGCCCCCCTCACGGACGGCAATGAAACGGTAGTAGACGTTCTGCGGTAATGATGCAGCGTGAATATTATTAAATACTTGGAGCGTGATAAAATCATGAGTTTTTTACACAACGTGGGCACATGTGCTATAGGACTGATGGTAATTTTTCATAATTTTTTGTGATGGAGAAGTATCTGAACACTTCCCTCTACGCGGATTGCTCTTCGCACGTCTACGACTGTGGCCCGCGGCCTCCGGGGGCTAGCATACCGTCAAATCTTGCGTAGGCGGCCTCTCACAAATCTGGAAGTGTTGAGGCGGTTGCAAACGCCCAGCACGCGTCTCCGGGGTGTGCCCCCCCCTCACGGACGCCGCCGCCGCCGGCACCTGGAGGGGGGAAACAGACGCGTCGGGTCTACACGGAGTGGATGTAGCTGTGGGTTTGGCCCGGATGTTGCTCCAAAGTGTTCCTCTGGGCCGACCTAACACAACCGGGTGGAGAGGTCCACTGGTCACAGCCCGTCCGTGCAAAGTCAAAGGGCTAGATCCCGTGGTCAAACGCTACAGGGTTAGCCGGGACGGGGGCCCTGGGGGGTAGCAATGCCACCGGAGCGTCGTACCGGGCCCTCATACATGCGGGGTGGTGTTGTGGCATGTCCGAAGAGGCGGCACGCGTCTCCGGGTTGTGGCCCCCCTCACGGACGGCAATGAAACGGTAGTAGACGTTCTGCGGTAACGATGCAACGTGAATATTATTAAATACTTGGAGCGCGATAAAATCATGAGTTTTTTACACAACATGGGCACATGTGCTATAGGACTGATGGTAATTTTTCATATTTTTTTGTGATGGAGAAGTATCTGAACACTTCCCTCTACGCGGATTGCTCTTCGCACGTCTACGACTGTGGCCGGCGGCCTCCGGGGGCTAGCATACCGTCAAATCTTGCGTAGGAGGCCTCTCACAAATCTGGAAGTGTTGAGGCGGTTGCAAACGCCCAGCACGCGTCTTCGGGGTGTGCCCCCCCCCTCACGGACGTCGCCGCCGCCGGCACCTGGAGGGGGGAAACGGACGCGTCGGGTCTACACGGAGTGGATGTAGCTGTGGGTTTGGCCCGGATGTTGCTCCAAAGTGTTCCTCTGGGCCGACCTAACACAACCGGGTGGAGAGGTCCACTGGTCAAAGCCCGTCCGTGCAAAGTCAAAGGGCTAGATCCCGTGGTCAAACGCTACAGGGTTAGCCGTGACGGGGGCCCTGGGGGGTAGCAATGCCACCGGAGCGTCGTACCGGGCCCTCATACATGCGGGGTGGTGTTGTGGCATGTCCGAAGAGGCGGCACGCGTCTCCGGGTTGTGGCCCCCCTCACGGACGAACGAAACGATAGTAGACGTTCTGCGGTAACGATGCAGCGTGAATATTATTAAATACTTGGAGCGCGATAAAATCATGAGTTTTTTACACAACGTGGGCACATGTGCTATAGGACTGATGGTAATTTTTCATAATTTTTTGTGATGGAGAAGTATCTGAACACTTCCCTCTACGCGGATTGCTCTTCGCACGTCTACGACTGTGGCCGGCGGCCTCCGGGGGCTAGCATACCGTCAAATATTGCGTAGGCGGCCTCTCACAAATATGGAAGTGTCGAGGCGGTTGCAAACGCCCAGCACGCGTCTCCGGGGTGTGCCCCCCTCACGGACGCCGCCGCCGCCGGCACCTGGAGGGGGGAAACGGACGCGTCGGGTCTACACGGAGTGGATGTAGCTGTGGGTTTGGCCCGGATGTTGCTCCAAAGTGTTCCTCTGGGCCGACCTAACACAACCGGGTGGAGAGGTCCACTGGTCAAAGCCCGTCCGTGCAAAGTCAAAGGGCTAGATCCCGTGGTCAAACGCTACAGGGTTAGCCGGGACGGGGGCCCTGGGGGGTAGCAATGCCACCGGAGCGTCGTACCGGGCCCTCATACATGCGGGTGGTGTTGTGGCATGTCCGAAGAGGCGGCACGCGTCTCCGGGTTGTGGCCCCCCTCACGGACGGCAATGAAACGGTAGTAGACGTTCTGCGGTAACGATGCAACGTGAATATTATTAAATACTTGGAGCGCGATAAAATCATGAGTTTTTTACACAACATGGGCACATGTGCTATAGGACTGATGGTAATTTTTCATAATTTTTTGTGATGGAGAAGTATCTGAACACTTCCCTCTACGCGGATTGCTCTTCGCACGTCTATGACTGTGGCCGGCGGCCTCCGGGGGCTAGCATACCTTCAAATCTTGTGTAGGCGGCCTCTCATAAATCTGGAAGTGTTGAGGCGGTTGCAAACGCCCAGCACGCGTCTCTGGGGTGTGCCCCCCCCCCTCACGGCCGCCGCCGCCGCCGGCACCTGGAGGGGGGAAACGGACGCGTCGGGTCTACACGGAGTGGATGTAGCTGTGGGTTTGGCCCGGATGTTGCTCCAAAGTGTTCCTCTGGGCTGACCTAACACAACCGGGTGGAGAGGTCCACTGGTCAAAGCCCGTCCGTGCAAAGTCAAAGGGCT
This sequence comes from Triticum aestivum, assembly GCF_018294505.1. NCBI lineage: Eukaryota > Viridiplantae > Streptophyta > Magnoliopsida > Poales > Poaceae > Triticum > Triticum aestivum. Next base: position 2,859 of record NW_025242484.1, read on the forward strand.
AGATCCCGTGGTCAAACGCTACAGGGTTAGCCGGGACGGGGGCCCTGGGGGGTAGCAATGCCACCGGAGCGTCGTACCGGGCCCTCATACATGCGGGGTGGTGTTGTGGCATGTCCGAAGAGGCGGCACGCGTCTCCGGGTTGTGGCCCCCCTCACGGACGGCAATGAAACGGTAGTAGACGTTCTGCGGTAACGATGCAGCGTGAATATTATTAAATACTTGGAGCGCGATAAAATCATGAGTTTTT
>NW_025242485.1:0-3105 GCF_018294505.1 Triticum aestivum
GCTAGTAAGGTTTTTATTTCTTCCAATCCAGCTGTGGCAACATCCGTCCATTCAAAGCTATCGGTGCGTCTAAGTAGCCAGTAAAATGGTAATGCTTTCTCTCCTAATCTGGAGATAAATCGGCTCAAAGCCGCCACACACCCTGCTAGTTTTTGGACCTGCTTTAGGTCTGTTGGTGATGACCCACAAGTGTATGGGGTCAATTGTAGCCCTTTTTGATAAGTAAGACTATCGAACCCAACGAGGAGCAGAAGGAAATGACAAGTGGTTTTCAGCAAGGTAATGTCTGCAAGTGCTAAAATTGTAAGTAGCGGAGTAGTTTGGTAACAAGGTAATTTGTAACGAGCAAGTAGCAATAGTAGTAACAAAAGTGCAGAAAGATAGCCCAATCCTTTTGAGGCAAAGGACAGGCCAAAACGGTTTCTTATGATAAGCAAAGTGTTCTTGAGGGTGCACGGGAATGTCATCTAGTCACTTTCGTCATGTTGGCTTAATTCGTGATCGATACTTTGATAATTTGATATGTGGGTGGACCGGTGCTTAGGTGCTGTTCTTACTTGAACAAACCTCCTACTTATAATTAACCCTCTCGCAAGCATCCGCAACTACGAGAAAAGTATTACGAATAAATTCTAGCCATAGCATTAAACTTTTGGATCTAATCGGTCCCTTACGGAATAGCGCATAAACTGGGGTTTAAGCTTCTGTCACTCTCGCAACCCACCATGTAATAACTACTCCACAATGCATTCCCTTAGGCCCAAATATGGTGAAGTGTCATGTAGTCGATGTTCACATGACACCACTAAGAGAATGGCAACATACATACCACCAAAATATCAAACACATATCAAGTTCACATGATTACTTGCAACATGATTTCTCCCGTGACCTCAAGAACGAAAGTAACTACTCACAAATGATAAACATGATCAAGATCATAGGGGTATTGAATAGCATAATGGATCTGAACATATAATCTTCCACCAAATAAACCATATAGTAATCAACTACAAGATGTAATCAACACTACTAGTCACCCACGGGCACCAATCTATAGTTTTGATACAAAGATTGAACGCAAGATATGAACTAGGGTTTGAGAGGAGTTAGTGCTGTGAAGTTGTTGATGAAGATAGCCCTCCCCAAGATGGGAGAGTTGTTGGTGATGATGACGACGATGATTTCCACCTTCGAGAGGGAAGTTCCCCCGGCGGAATTGCTCCACCAGAGGGAAAAAGTGCTCCTACCCAAGTTCCGCCTCGAGGCGGCGGCGCTTCGTCCTGAATGTCTTCCCCTTATTTTTTCTAGGTCAAAATGACTTATATACCAGAAGATGGGCACCAGAGGTGGGCCGAGGAGGGCAGCACCCGCCGGGGCGCGCCTGGGCCTCCTGGTACCCAGGTGGGTTGTGCCCACCTGGTGGCCCTCCTCTAGAACTTATTTGGTCCAATATTACTTAAATATTCCATAAAAAAATCCTCAGGGAGTTTCATCTCATTTGGAGTTGTGCAGAATAGGTAGCTTGACGTAGCTTTTTAAGGTCCAGATTTCCAGCTGCCAGAATTCTCCCCCTTTGTGCATACCTTGCATATTATGAGAGAAAAGGCATTAGAATTACTCCAAAAAGCATTATTATACAATAAAACAACATAAATAATAGTAGGAAAACATGATGCAAAATGGACGTATCAACTCCCCCAAGCTTAGACCTCGCTTGTCCTCAAGCGAAATCCGAAACCGAAAAACATGTCCACATGCTTAGAGAGAGAGAGAGAGAGGTGTCGATAAAAACAAAAATTGGACATAGCAGCATCATGTGACTTATTATAACAGCAGCAAACTTCAATAAAAACTTTTATTATAGAACTTTCATCATAGACTTTTCATGAACAAGTGACAATTCATCACAACATTGAAGTATAAAGCATAAACTCTATTGTAAACCAACAAACTATGTTCTCAGTCAACTTTGCAACTAAAATTCATCATCTTTTCAGGAAGGGTCACATATCGGAGCCTTTAGGCAAGTCCACATACTCAACCATCATTTAGTCTTCTATGATTGCTAACACTCACCGCGTACACATGAGCAAAACGTTTCAACCAGACACAAAGAAAGATAGGGGCTTATAGTTTTGCCTCCCAACACACTCACCTCAAGGGTGATGTCAACAATAATAACTCATGCTACCCATATTCAAGTGGACATATATATGTGCCTAGATCTTTCCTCACCACATGATGCTTGCCAAAGGAGAAAAATCAAAGGAATGGAGAGAAGAACTTTGACTCTTGCATAAAAGTAAATACATGAAAGTAAAAGATAGCCCCTTCGTAGAGGGAAGCAGAGGTTGCCATACGCTTTTTGTTTGTATGCTCAACTCCTTAGTGCAAGAGAACATCACGTTATATTGCTCCTTGTGATAAGAACCTTAATTATGCAGTATGTCACTTTTCTTCTTCACCATCACAAGTTCGTACAACGCTCAATTTTCCCTTACACTAAATGATCTCACATTTTTATAAGCAATTTTTATTGCCCTTTTTGCACCAACGACAACTTAGGTAGGTATGGTGGACTCTCAAGCAAGATAGGGTTTAAGGGTTTTGGATGCACAAGTAGTATCTCTACTTAGTGTGGAATTTTTGGCTAGCAAAGATAGGGGCAATCACCACATGTTGAAGGATCTATGACAATATGACTTCTGTGTGAATATGGACAAACATAAATCATTAAGTTGTCTTCCTTGTCCAACGTCAACAATTTTGGCATATAATATTTTGATGGGTGCTCACAATCACAAAAAAATTCCATGATAGTGTATTTATATGTGAATCTTCTCTTCCCTTATTAATTCTTTCATGTGTTGCATCATTGACCAATGCTATGTTTGTCAATCCACAATAAAATTTTCTACTTATACTTTTCCTTGTGTAATGTCATCACTTACCATAAGATTAGCATATGATCTTTTTCTTTTATTTCCTTTCTTTTTATTGCAGCAAGAAAGTAAAGAAGGCAAAACTCAAACTAAACTTTATTATATCTCGCACACGATTACAAGGATTGATCACTAAGCAAACTCACAAAAAGAAAGGATC
>NW_025242486.1:0-3105 GCF_018294505.1 Triticum aestivum
TCTGGGATGTTCAGGTACAGAACAGTTGTCCGGAGGTAATTAATTTACTCGACCATCACCTACCTGTGGAGTCTTCTCCTTGCACGCAAGCACTCCATTGCCAGATGTGAAAATCATGCTTACTCTCGTCTGCTACTAGTGATTTCAGCACAAACAAATACTTTGCAGAGAAGAAGGGGATTTGAGTTTGGTAATACTAGTGTGCGTCCGCTGATTAGCAAGAATCTGTACCTGCTGTTCTTTTTCGGCGGAAGGGATGAGCAATTCAGCAGATCCGCTTGTCCATCCTCCACCCGGCATCGATTCCAGGTAAGTTCTTTTGGTTATGAACTGATTGATAACTCCGACTGCTTTATTAGTTGCCACTAGTAGAAAACATGGCTTTGGTTCGGTCAGAAAAAAGCATTAATTCCGGTTGCATTACGAACCGGGACTAATGTGAGCATTAGTCCCGGTTCGAGCGGCTAAGGCATCGTACAGGCATTAGTCCCGGTTTAAATGGGACCTATAGTCCCGGTTGGTGCCACGAACCGGGACTAAAGGGTGCGATGCCCATTAGTGCCGGTTCGTGGCACGAACCGGTATTAAAGGTCCCATTTTCAAACTCTACCCCCCGCCCCCCTTGGATCGCCTTTTCAGTTTTGTAAAAAGCAAAAGAAAATGATAAAAACTTCAAAAATTAAAATCCTTCCAAATGTAGTTATGTTACTACATGTACTAGTTAGGAAAATTTAAAAACTTAAATTTGGACATGTTTTGCAAAAAGTGTAGGGAAATTGTAAATGGCTATAACTTTTGCATACGATGTCAGAAAAAAGTATAATATATCAAAATGTTTAGCACGAAAATCCGCATCCGATTTTGACAGCCTACGGCCTGTTTGCAAATTTTTAGAATTCTCAAATTCTAAAAGGAAAAAAAGTTATGCTCAAATTTCTGTTTTTTTTTTGAATTTTTGTTAAATCTGGTCAAATTATGGTCAAACTACTTATTCAAGAAGTATTAGTGTTACTAAATAATTATTCAAGAATATTAGTGTTACTAAATAATTATTTCAGTTTTTTTGAATTTTGGTCAAATCTGGTAAAACTGTGGTCAAACTGTGGTCAAACAATGGTCAAACTAATTATTCAAGAAATATTAGTGTTACTAAATAATTATTTCAGTTTTTTTGAATTTTGGTCAAATCTGCTCAAACTAATTATTCAAGAAATATTAGTGTTACTAAATAATTATTTCAGTTTTTTTGAATTTTGGTCAAATCTGGTCAAACTGTGGTCAAACTATGGTCAAACTACTTATTCAAGAAATATTAGTGTTACTAAATAATTATTGTTTTTTAGAACAATAGTTTCAAACTCAAACAGTGAAATGTGTGACTTCATGCTCAAGCTAAATTCCTGAGGGTTAATAGGATTGATATCTTAATATTGTTAGGAAAACAACAAGTGCAGACTTGGAAACGAGGGAGAATAGAACTTGAAAGTTAAGCGTGCTTAGGCTGGAGTAGTGAGAGGATGGGTGACCGTCCGGGAAGTTAGATGATTTGGAATGATGAGGGGTGATTAGAGATTAGAGGTTAAATTAAGCAGTGATGAGGGGTGATTATAGGTTAAAAAAAATTCAGAAATTTGAAAATAAAAAAAAAATTCAAAAAAAATTTCAACAATTTTTTTTAAAAAAAATCATAAAATTTCCTTTAGTACCGGTTGGTGTTACCAACCGGGACTAAAGGTGGACCTACAGGCAGTGGCCACGTGGAGGGCCTTTAGTCCCGGTTCGTGTAAGAACCGGGACTAAAAGGGAAGGCTTTAGTAACGACCCTTTAGTCTCGGTTCCAGAACCGGGACTAAAAGCCCTTATGAACCGAGACTAAAGGCCATTTTTCTACTAGTGTGCCCAGATGTTTATTATGATTTTGCTACAGGCCCCCTGACGTGTGCGCTGCCGGCATAGCACAGATGTCCATCAAAGCGGCGCGCGCACTGTCGACCGTAGCTGAAGCGGACGAATGGAAGCACAGAGCAGCACGTCTCAACAGTTCTAGGTGGAGACCCTGGGTCGAAATCAAGGACTCCTAATCTTATTGATGTCGAAAGGGAAAACAGCGGCTGGGTTCGACGGTTAGTTTTCTCTGTACATGTTCCATGACACTTTTGCTTTCTCAACTTGATGCACACGTTGTAGTGCAGCAAAGAGTGCACATCCGCCCGATGTCTAAAGCGCTAGCTGTGATGGAGGTTGGAGATATTATCGATGAGAACTACTCAGGAGAGGTAGACACAATATTTGTTATTACAAATATTCATTGTTTATCTATTATGCGCGATCTAAGAAATTGTAACGGCCAAAAACTCAGGCATCCGTAGGTTCTGACGTGAAAGAAAGGATGAATCATGTCATGAAGGAAGATAAGCCGTTGATAGCACATGTCTATTTTTGGAATCCTTTTTGGAATAAATTATATTATTTGAGATAGACATTTTTGTTTCTTATTATTATATAACACATTTTTAATTTTTTTAATTTTAGGAACATGTGTGTTTCGAGATCGAAGAAGGATATGGAGAGACCGATCCATATGTGTCAACTTTGTTCGATGAAATTTGGCACGTGGAAGACGAGGAAGACTGTTGCTCGTGTATTTCTTCTAAATTCAAATCCGAGAAGGATGACATCGATGATGATGGAGAAGAGGTGGACAGCTTGGCGTGCAAAAGGCTTAAAATCTCTGGCAAGGCAGTACTTACTGCCATTTAAGTAACAATTATGTATAACCACGTGCCACTTGTATTGGCGATCTATCTATGAGAATAAAAATATGCATTTTATGAATTTGGGTTTTAAGAGGAATTAATCCCATGTGGCAAGTAAATTTTCAATTGGATTACCTTTTTATGTTGATATCTCTCAGAATGTGTGTGTTTCTTTAATCGAATTTATTGACTTGTAACATACATCCAATTTTTTTTCACATTACTCTTCCGCTAGGGAAGCCGGTTTCGTCGTGCCAAAAGTCATCAATCGTATGCACAAACAGTGATAAGAATTAATTGTTATAGCATATGTAATTTTTTGGACAGCTACTTGTTACCAATGTGAAGC
>NW_025242487.1:0-3105 GCF_018294505.1 Triticum aestivum
CCGATCACCCATCAAATAGAGGTAGTGGAGGAACAACACGACAATTCTCCCTCTGTATTGAGGATGAACTATGTTCGGATTTCCGAACTCAAAGAGCCGGATACTCATCCACTGAAGGGCATGCCCCTTCCTCCGAACTTAGAGTCGGATTGTGGACCCGGAAAATTGGTTGATATCCCGGAGCCCGAACTGTTAAGTTCAGAGGTTTCTGAAAATCTGGATCCCACATTGGGTCGGGGTTCGGATTTAATTCCACCCACCCACCCAGATATACGCGATATCATGAGAACACGCTAGCAGTCCGAGGAAACAGTCCACCACTTTTGGGCCAGATTCCTCCTTGTTAAAAACAAGATTAAAGATTGCCGCGACGAAGACACGATCTCGTATTCTGCGACAATTGGACGGACGAGGGAATCATCAATGCCATCAACCGTCGTCGCATATTACACTTTGTAAACTTGGGAACCATAGTAAAGAAGTACTGTGCAATGGAAAGCGCCTAGAAAACTCAGGCAGCTCCATGGGTGCCACTAGTTTTTACTCAGCCCCCTATCCGGGCAAAAAGGATGCACCTTCGCAGGTCGCCCGATCCAACAGTAAAGAAATCGAAACCCATTACGGGGCGCGGAACCGTTCTGGAGGGATGGCTCGACAGGCCATGCAAAATACACTCAACATCGGATACCATACCAACCAACAGCCTTAGAGCATGTTGGATACTCCAGCAAGTGGCCAAAAGTGGCGAGGATCTCCTCACCAAAAATACTGCAGAGCAACAACCCACAAAAGACGACGACCTCAGAGTATTGACGGTCTTTGAGACTTTCACCTCCAACAATAGGCGTAAAAGAGCACTCCGCAGCCTCGCCGAAGTCTGCCAAGTCGCATCAACAAACCCTTGGAACGACATGGCCATAACTTTCAATGCTGATGACGAACCGAACTTCAGGACAATCCGATCACCAGCCACCTTGGTCCTTAGTCCAATTGTGGACGGCTTTCGGTTTACCAAGGTGCTCATGGACGACGGCAGCGGACTAAACCTCATTTACGAGGAAACCCTCAACAAAATGGAAATAGAGCAAAGTAGCATGATCTTCCGAGGAATTATTCCTAGTCGGGAGGCGCGATGCGCGGGAAAAATCTCACTCGATGTGGTATTCGGCATGCCGGAGAATTACCGGTCCGAGGAAATAACCTTTCAAGTGGCCCCTCTCAATAGTGGATATCACACCTTACTAGGGCGAGATGCATTTGCACGCTTCCAAGCTATACCCCATTACGGGTACATGAAGCTCAAGATGCCCGGGCCCAATGGTGTTATCACTATTGCCAGTGATCCGGACACAGCACTCTGCATCAAAAACAAAACCGCAGCCCTGGCCCTTGAGGCATTGTCAGAAGCCCTTGCGGCCGAAGAACTAACTGTGTTACGCTCCATGGTGGATAGGGACGATGTGATCCTTGATAAGCGACCCAAATCCACCTCCTTTAAACCAGCAGACGTAATAGTCAAATTTCAAGTGCATCCGACGAACCCCAAGAAGACAGCATCCATCGGAGCACAGCTGGACCCAACGGTTGATGCCGCACTGCGAGTATTTCTACGCGAAAACTGGGACATATTTGCCTAGCACCCTTCGGATATGCCAGGAATCCCACGCAGGCTGGCCGAACACATCCTCAATATATTGAAGGGATATAAACCGGTCAAGCAAACACTACGGCGCTTTTCCAAACCCAAACGACAAGCTATGGGGGAGGAGCTAGCCAAGTTACTCGAAGCCGAATTCATTAGAGAAATAAAACATCCGGAATGGCTAGCAAACTTGGCGATGGTACCAAAGAAGGATAAATCCTGGAGCCTATGTGTCGACTTCAAAGACCGTAACAAGGCTTGCCCTAAGGATCCCTTCCCCCTCCCCTGCATTGATCAGATTATAGACGCCACTGCAGGACATGACTCATTGTGTTTCCTCAATGCATACTTCGGATACCATCAAATCAAGACGAAGAAGTCCAATCATGACGCAACGGCATTTATCACCCCACATGGGCCTTTCTGCTTCAACACTATGCCCTTTGGGCTCAAAAATGCCAACGCCACCTATCAACGCATGATTCAAACATGCCTGGAGAAACAAATCGACAAGACATTTGAAGCATACGTATGATCACCCTAAAATGTATTTTATTAACACAGTACAGACTCAAACTACCATTTCTTTCTTTCATATACGCACTGACAGGTGGGCTCCATGGTTACGCGCCCCGATGGTGCAACACTAGTTGCGCCATGTGGAACGTTTGACTGGTCAATTGATTGTGTCATCAACAAAATATGGAGTTGTACGGGTGAGCTAGTGACCGTATAATCACGACATGTATTTTTTTAACACAGTACAAACGCAAGGGCTCATATATACGTGCAAGCACTCACCGCTATAAGCACACACACGCAGACCCTACCCCTATGAGCACCTTCGAGAGAGTGAGCAAGCATATGATCTTGAGATTTTACGAAGTCACCATAGGTGCCTCATAGTCGAGTGGAACGTCTCCTCCCACTTAACGCACATCACCGGAAAATACTGAAATTAACCCAATATAAATGCAAGCACCGGGACTTTAACCCTGGTGAGCTCGAGAAACCATTGTCCTCCTAACCATCCAACCACAGGTTGGTTAGCACCACAAAATGTATGTGGTGACCATGATGAGCTTATTCTGAAGTCCAGTGACCATATCGTGCTTTCGCTTCAAATACAATGACCATAAGTGTCATCAACAAAATACAGAGCAGCATCAAATACAAAGTCCGTCAGTGTCATCAACAAAATACGGAGACATATCATGAGCTAGATACCGTATGATCACCACGAGAATGTATACACTGACCGCAATGAGCATATTTTGAAGTCCAGTGACCGTATAGTGCTTTCGCTTGAAATATAGTGACCGTCATGCGTGAATGTGTCATGGGCATGCATACTTTTAGAGGGCCAAGAGATAGTTTGTGTGCGTACGTGAAAGTGGTGTAGAAAGAGGGGGTGTCCGGTGGAGACAAGGAGAGATATGCCCTTCGTTTCTCTTTCCCGTGAC
>NW_025242488.1:0-3105 GCF_018294505.1 Triticum aestivum
GGCTGGTCCCATTTTTGTTCGGTATAGCCACCTTATATTGTGTGAGGCTAGCAAATCTAGTGCTGGACATACTCTGTTGAATTGTCCCCCAGTCCCCACTTTATTTTCTTTTTCAACCAATAGATCGGGTTTATATTGAGTTTGTACTGCATTTCCCTTTATTTCCCTATTAGACCAAGAGACTAGTTGGATAGCTAGTCTCTGCTACTTTTCACCCCATTATTTCCTCTTTCGACCAAGTCCTAGATTCAGGTAACAAATCTTCCCCCACCCCACCCCCTTTCTTCCTTGTTTGAACCAAGTAGTACTAGATTCGAGTGCATGAACTAGTTTTACCTCTTAATAATAAAAATTTAGGTGGCTTTCGAATAACCAATCGATCCTATCTATGAGGGGGCCTGAGAAATAGTAAAAGATAGGAGCTGGAGAAGTAGAGCAAGGCCATTTTCGAAGGAAGTTATACCCGAGGGTCGCCGGGATGTTGCTACGTGGGCGGCAGGAGGCCGGATCTGCCCATGCTACAGCATCGAGAAAGAAGGGGTCTGAGGCCCTGCCTAGCTGGCGGTGCGTGTGAGAGAACGACAAGGCACACTGATCGGGACACGTCGACAGTGGGTAAGAGCCATCGACGAGGATAACCGCGTGAACGTTGCACCTTCTCACCTTCCCCAGCGGAGAGGATCTGGCTGGATCTGTGACCGGCAGGGAGCAGAGAGAGAGTGTGGCCACCGCTGTCATGTTTAGATCAGGAGAGGACGAGACAGTGTGAAGAGATAAACACTAGCAAGCAAGCGCGGAGGCTCCTGCCTATATAGTGGAGTAGTTTTCTTTTGTCTACCGGAGCTGGCTTGACCTCGTCAATGACTGTCGAGAAGTCTTGATGCACGTGCCCCAGAGGCGCAGTTGTTGTCATTTTGATCTGAAGCACCAGACTAACATACAACACAAAAAAATGCCACATGACAAGAAACCATAACCTCACTGCCCCAAGAAACAACATGAATCCCGACGGACAAACTAGACGAGGATCAAAGCTCAAATTAAAGATAAACTCTTAGAAAAGGGGTCCATCGATATATGTCCTAATTAACATAGCCGGCTTGACCTAGATGGCAGCCAAGTAGTCATCGTGCATGTGCCCCCAATGACCAGCCCCTTGGAGGAACTCAGTTGTCGCTGTTTAACCCTCGCAGTGATCTAAAGCACATGACACCCAATATTGCGAGATGACAAGAAACCTTTTTTAGATTTCTCATTAGAACTACAAACCTGTACAACACAGCCTGCACGATATGTAGATGATAGCTAATCTAGCCATGTCTGCTGGAGTCTGGAAACATGCATGGACGAACTGATCTTCCGTGTCATTCAGGGATCGTCCATGCACCGACGGCTGTACAGCACTACTCCCATACTATCGCTCATCTCTCTCTTCTATTAACTCACTCGACTTGCGGGGCCGGGGAGTGTGCCTATGGTGGGTTCTCAATTGAGGGCCCACATGTGTGTGCAAACGCAATATGACGCGTGTTCCATTTGGAGAGCGTCCTGCCAGACCGATCGACCGTCTGGGGTGCGACGCGAACACGAGGGCGTGTTGTATACTCCGTACATGGGTACCGCCATTATCTTGAGGCTTTGATCCATGGCGCAATCCATGGATGCAAAATTATATTTAAAAGTCGAGGGCGGGGCTTTTCCCGTGCAGTAGGTGGGGCAGTTCTGCCGAGTCGGTTAGACAGAGACGCGAGATGATGGGGGAGTAGGATGCTGCAAACGTAGGGCTGTGTGATTTGACAACGAGTTACTGCTGGACAGGTGGGGCCCCGTGATTTGACTTGCCATTATCATTTTAACTGCGGCGCTATGACCGATGTGAGTCTCCTGATTCCTGACCACCTCCATGGTACTCCCTCCTTCCATCTATATAGGGCCTAATGCGTTTTTCAAGATCACCTTTGACTATTGACAAGATTAATAGTACATGTGATGTATAATGTGAAAATTATATCATTGAAAGCTCCTTTAACATACAAATTTAACCGTATGCTTTGTGTAAGTTGCATGTCATATAATATTGCTCTAACATTTGGTCAAAGTTAGCCTCGAAAACGCATTATGCCCTATATAGATGGGAGGAGGGAGTATACAGGTGCCTCTCCCAATGCTCCACCATGTAGAGCATGGTTAGTATAGCTAGCTGCTGGTGCTGCATGAGGGACGCAACTTCATTGACTTACTGCACCTGCCTTTGGGTGTATGATATGTGGGCCCAACGGGTGGCTGGCCCACCTGTCACACAGCCAAAGGTAGGTGCAGTTAAGGCACTGGAGCTCAGTCCCTGCATGAGTATATAAACATGCCATGTCATTAAAAGTTAGTAGTATTATTTATTAGTCATACAATAGGGTGGCTATAAGGTTTTTCTCACTTTCTCTCTATCTCTCTCCTTGTATTAAATTCTTTTGTCTAGGAGCACGTGTAGAGGCTGGCTCTTGCATGAGAGCCCACTCCTCCACTTTTCCTTGCCTCCCTCCTCCACATATGCAAAAATGCCATGTAAGCGGGCCTATAGCCCACTATTGTACTTGCTCGTACAGGTGAGAAAATAAATGTGATTGCTCTCTATTTCACCTTGGAGCTTGTGCAAATGTTGTTGGTTAATCTACATACAACTTTGCTCTGTATTCACCTTGGAGCTCGTGCAAATGTTGTTGGTTAATCTACATACTCTTAGGTGGCAAATTATTACATGCCACATCATCACTATGTCCTAGGTAGATAATCTACCAACATCTATCTTACAATTGTTGGTGCCCTTAGCAACAAAAAACTAAGCACCTATGCATTCTTGAGTTGCTAAGACATTTAATGCCCTTAGCACCTCATCTAAGCACCATTTCACTGGAAGAGGTCACTCCTTGGAAAACGCAATAAATACTACAAAGAAAGAGATAGAGAGAGGTAAAAATACTCTTATAGCCAACCTTATGGCCAACCTTGTTGTATGAGTGACTAAGTGATGACTATGTATGACATGCCAACATCAGATAGCCTAACGCATCGTGTGAAATCTCAAGGGAGCGACCGCGCGAGCGAGGCGAC
>NW_025242489.1:0-3105 GCF_018294505.1 Triticum aestivum
GATCCTTTCAATTGCACATAATTAAATTTCATTGAAATATATTGCAATCGATTCCCATAACAACGCGCGAGATATCATCTAATTAAGCAAAACACATGTTCTTATCTGCTCGTATGGAGCCGTACCCCCTAAATAAAAGAACATGTACGGCTGTCAGCGTCCGTCTACACCAACATGGCAGCACCTCAGCTAAACAGCTGTTATGGAACCAGACTTTTTCATCAAGATGGTGGGATCTTCTAGCTAGTGGCTACGTCACGCGCGCACACACACTTCTTCTTTGAAACGAATGTAGTGATCTCTACCTTATATTAAAAAGAGTAAAATGCATCCATGGTCTTTGAACTTGCGTCGAAAGCTCATTTTAGTCACCGTACAACAAAATACGGTCATTATAGTCACTATGTATGACGAGATGTGATTATACGATCACTGTCCACCGTATCCAGCTTGCAAGCCACATTAGTCCAGGCCAGTTTAGCCCATTAGTCCCGGTTCAATCCAGAACCGGGACCAATGGAGCTATTTGCCCCGGTTCGTGAGCCCAGGGGGCCGGCCGGGCCACGTGGGCCATTGGTCCCGGTTCGTCCGGACCTTTTGGTCCCGGTTGGTGGGACGAACCGGGACCAATGGTCCTGGCTCCTGGCCCACCACTATTGGTCCCGGTTGGTGGCATGAACCGGGACCAAAGCCTTCCCTTTAGTCCCGGCTCATGCCACCAACCGGGGCTAATGGTACTGCCTATATATAGCCGCTCGCGCAAGAGCAGAGCACACTGCTCTGTTTTTTCTGGCCGAGGGGGAGAGGGCTTGGTGGTGCTCTAGCTCACCTCCTATGCACACAAGGTGTTCGATGGAATGCCCGAGCCACACTACTTAAGGTTTCTCCTCTCCAAGCTCGACCTCCAAGCTCCATTTTCCTTAATATTTATCTAGGTTTAGCGGTCCGTCACGCCCCGTCCCCGTCTTCATCGCCGTCGATCACCCGCGCCGATCTCATCGCCGGCATCACCGTGGTGAGCCTCTTGTTCTTATCTTCTGTCTGAAAGGAAAAATATTATTACTTTTTTGTTTAGATAGATACTTGTATTATTTTCTTACTTTTATTATTGCATCTTATATAGTGCGATGGTTTTGGTATCCGCCCCCGTCGGCCCTCGTCCTGTCTATGATTCGGATGTGGTATATATTATCTTTTCATAACTATTGGTTCATTTATTGTTTAACGTGACATAGATTTTATTTATCTAGGAGGTTGTTGAACCGGAAATTCCAACCGACCCTATTGTCGAGAGGTTAAATTTAGTTGAAGAAGAAAACAATTTCTTGAAGGAAAAAATAAAAAAACTTGAGGAGGAGAAGATGATATTGGAGTTGCATGTTGCGGATGTCGTCGATGATCACAAGATCAAGATGGATGCAATGCGCTTGAAGATGAGAAAGATTAGAAAATATGCCATTCATACCGAGGCTTGATATCATTATGCCGTTGGATCAGTTGTTACCTTGGTTGTGATTATGATCGTATTTGTTTTCGCATTGAAATGTTTTACATAGTTTCAATGTATGGTTTAATTAATTTAGATGCTCTGCAGAGCTTTATGTTGTTACATGAGAACTATGTATGTACTTCGGTTTTTATGTGATGATGAATTTCTTTTAATTTGGTCACTTAATTATCTATTCATGATGTTCTGTAATGATTTTTGACACACTTAATTATATATAATGCACGCAGATGAACCGGCAATGGATGTACGGTGACAGACACACCTCCGAGTACATTAAGGGCGTGCATGATTTTCTCGAAGTGGCTGAGGCAAACAAGCAGAATGGTTTTATGTGTTGTCCATGCCCTATATGTGGGAATAGGAAGTCTTACTCTGACCGGAAAATCCTTCACACCCACTTGCTTTACAAGGGTTTCATGCCACACTATAATGTTTGGACGAGGCACGGAGAAATAGGGGTTATGATGGAAGACGGCGAGGAAGAAGAGTAGGATGACAACTATGTGCCCCCTGAATACGGTGATGCTACTGAACATCAAGATGCACCAGACGATGTGCACGATGGTGCTGGAACTGGCGAAGCTGCTGAAGATCAAGAGGAACCAGACGATGTGCCCGATGATGATGATCTCCGCCGGGTCATTGTCGATGCAAGGACACAATGCGAAAGTCATAATGAGAAGCTGAAGTTCGATCGCATGTTAGAGGATCACAAAAAAGGGTTGTTCCCCAATTGCGAAGATGGCAACACAAAGCTCGGTACCGTACTCGAATTGCTGCAGTGGAAGGCAGAGAATGCTGTGCCTGATAAAGGATTTGAGAAGCTACTGAAAATAATGAAGAAGAAGCTTCCAAAGGATAACGAATTGCCCGACAGTACATACGCAGCAAAGAAGGTCGTATGCCCTCTAGGATTGGAGGTGGAGAAGATACATGCATGCCCTAATGACTGCATCCTCTACCGTGGTGCCTACAAGGATCTGAACGCATGCCCGGTATGCGGTGCATTGCGGTATAAGATCAGACGAGATGACCCTGGTGATGTTGACGGCGAGCCTCCCAGGAAGAGGGTTCCTGCGAAGGTGATGTGGTATGCTCCTATAATACCACGGTTGAAACGTCTGTTCAGAAACGGAGAGCATGCCAAGTT
Organism: Triticum aestivum; assembly: GCF_018294505.1. Taxonomy (NCBI): domain Eukaryota; kingdom Viridiplantae; phylum Streptophyta; class Magnoliopsida; order Poales; family Poaceae; genus Triticum; species Triticum aestivum. The sequence goes on from NW_025242489.1 coordinate 2,661, forward strand.
GATGCGATGGCACAGTGAGGACCGTAAGAAATACGGGAAGTTGAGAGCACCCGCTGACGGGTCGCAGTGGAGAAAAATCAAGAGAAAGTACTGGGATGAGTTTGCAAAGGACCCAAGGAATGTATGGTTTGCTTTAAGCGCGGATGGCATTAATCCTTTCGGGGAGCAGAGCAGCAATCACAGCACCTGGCCCGTGACTCTATGTATGTATAACCTTCCTCCTTGGATGTGCATGAAGCGGAAGTTCATTATGATGCCAGTTCTCATCCAAGGCCCTAAGCAACCCGGCAACGACATTGATGTGTACCTAAGGCCATTAGTTGAAGAACTTTTACAGCTGTGGAATGGAAACGGTGTACGTACGTGGGATGAGCACAAAAAGGAGGAATTTGACCTAAAGGCGTTGCTGTTCGTGACCATCAACGATTGGCCCGCTCTCAGTAAC
>NW_025242490.1:0-3104 GCF_018294505.1 Triticum aestivum
GTCATGGCGGTTCCACACTGGGACGGCAATATTTGTATCGCGAAAGAGATGTTAGATTTGTTCTATTGTGGGATGACTACTTCAAAGAAAATCCCACCTTTCCGGAAAGTTATTTTTGTCGAAGCTAGTATTCCTACAATATTCTGTATCTGCCTATTTTTCATCTCCCTATCTCATATGTGTTTATCCGCACAGGTATAGAATGCCTCGCAATTTATTTAATCGCATAGCTGAGGCAGTACTTGAGCATGATAGTTATTTTAAGCAAAAAGGAAATTCTGCTGGAGCTCTTGGATTGCATCCTCTGCAAAAGATGACAACTGCAATGCGACTGCTAACGTCAGGATATGCCGCTGATGCCGTGGATGAGTATTGTCGGTCTGGAGAATCTACTAATCTAGCATCTTGCAAAAAGTTTGTGATAGCTATTTATGAAGTCTTTGGTTACCAGTATCTGGGATCTCCAAATGAAGAAGATAATGCTAGATTACTTGACATAGGGGATCAAAGAGGTTTTCCTGGTATGTTAGGGTGTAGATTGCATGCATTGGACTTGGGAAAATTGCCCTAAAAAATGGCATGGCATGTTTAAAGGTCATGTGAATAAGCCCACAATGATTCTGGAGGCAGTTGCTTCGAAGGATCTTTGGATTTGGCATTGCATTCTTTGGTTTACCAGGGTCTCTCAATGACATAAATGTTCTTCAACGTTCACCTCTATTTGCAAAAGCTATCCGAAGGTGAAGCTCCAAAAGTGAATTATACCATCAATGGTCATCCATTTACATCGTCCAGGCGTGGACAATGTGGAGGTGGATTTAGTGGATGTGTATGTTTGGACATCCATTTCCACGAGATGTTGGACGTCCGTTTTGGGCTCACATTGTGAAAAACGTCCGTTGTGGCCGACCTATTGGGTCTCGGCGCTGGGGTCGCCCAGGGGTGCGAAAGGTGGGACCTTTCTGCTCGTCTCTTTGGTTGGGCTAGCGGCAGGTCTCGAGGGGGGTGGTCACTAGTAGAAAAACACCTAATAGTCCCGGTTCGTGAGGGCCTTTAGTCCCAGTTCATGAACCGGGACTAATGGGCCGTTACTAATACCTCCACCCATTAGTCCCGGTTCAAACTAGAACCGGGACTAATGTGCCTCCACGTGGCTCTGTGCGCCGAGCCCAGTCAGGGGGCCTTTGGTCCCGGTTGGTGGCACCAACCGGGACCAAAAGTCCATGTTTTTTTTGGAAATTGGCTGCTTTAGGGGTTTTGGGGGTTATTTTTAGGTTGTTATATTAGCTAGCTAATAGAGAGAAGTGTCCTCTCTTATATCTTCATCCTTGGTTTACCAACGCTGCTGCTATATATGTTCATTTTACCCGCTGATATAATAACTCATGCATGCTCGCATACATCAGCATATATAATAACAAGTACTCGTCCTACTAATCATGCATCATCATACAACTTCTACTCGTTATTAATAATAAGTCATACGATCATCATCCTCATAGTCATCGAACCCAACCCTACATAATTGTTCTTAACACATGATCATCAGTATCAGGTAGGACCTAAACACCCTTAAGGTAAAATAGCATAAAACAATATAGACCCTGACTCTCCATTATGAAGAATGGCGATCATCCTGTCTCCAATTTTTGCCCTTCGCTGAATGTTGCTTCCAAGAAGCTCCTTACGACTGTCCATACATATGTTCCATTATTTGATTCTCATGTCTCCACTTATTTTAGAAACCCGGTATGGACAGTTGAGATTCGTAGGACGACCTGGTTGTATGTTCAAAACATGAAGGCTACTGCGTGTATACATCAGATGAGGCACACAATCATTCGGGATTATCTATTGAAAAACATAGTAATAACTTCGTAGTTAGCAATGATATGATGTACTAGTTTTAGAAGTGTGCAAAAAGATGCATGAATGTTGTAATAGTACAAAAATCTTACCAGGGTATCTCCATGGTAGTTACCGTAGTTCAACACGTGCACTAGTGGCACGTATTGACCATAATGTTGAGGAGTTCGATTGTAGACATTGTAATTCTCAAGATCAGTACAAAATGCGACCAGATGATTTTTCTCCTGATAAGTTAGTTCGGAGCCTTCGGTGTAGTAGGTTCTGTCTACCATCTTTCGCACATTCTTTGAAGAATGAAAATAAGCTGTCAATGGAGAATAAATTGTCAACTATTTTGAAATAAACAATATAAATTACTTAATAACTATGTTAAGCTCACATGGGGGAAGAATTGGAGGTGTATCCACAAGGACGAAAATCGTAGGTCTCTCTTGCTCGATTGTAGGATCACCAAGATCCATGGTAACAAGCATACCCTCATCAAAACCATACATCTTGCAAAGTGCTTCCCAATTTTTGCAACCAAAATGGGTTACACTCTGAGCATTGTACAGCTTTACTTGAAAATCCACACCATGATGGGTACTTAGGATAATTTTTTTGCTTTCAAAACTTTCATGGTCTTCAAAACCCATCCTCTCCAAGACATAGCGTCTTGCAAAGCATGGGATAAGCTAGTCGAATTGGAAAAGATGAAAAATATTGTCATGATTAAAATAGTTGAAGTCATGAGTAATTACGAAAAAAACTTTTATCGTCGGTTGCGTACCGTATGAACATCGAAGGTCTCCTCGAGCTTAATGCTGAAGCGACGATCTTCGTCCAGCACAATGAACCTGTCGCAGATACCTCGGTCGTCGTGGCACCAGTCGCACTCCCCCGGGCGGTTTTCGTCGTCCGATGAGTACGACATTTCCGGCCTACGTTCATAATTCAAATATTAAACTAGATCATTATTATTAATCACGGGTTGACTATCGATGATCGATGTAGGTAGCTCCTCCTTTCATTCCCGAATGCATTATTATATCAAATTGTCTAGCACACGAGAATGAAGGAGAACTTATCCAATATGAGCATTCAATAAGCAAAACCAAATCATAAAATAAGCAAAACCAATTCATAAAATAAAGTATAGTATTCAAATTAGCATGCATTCAATAATTATAAGCAAAAGTACATCATCTCTTGGTGTCCGTACATCGTCCAATATTATCACTAATACAACTAGAACT
>NW_025242491.1:0-3104 GCF_018294505.1 Triticum aestivum
TGTAATTTAAGTGTGCATGGTTTCATCATAGAGAGGTGATGTGTATGGCAGAGGCCACCAACGATGGGGTGCGAGAGAGAAAATGCCCGTAGAGAGGGAAGAGAAGGTGTGTGCGCATGAGAGTAGTCGACATCGAGAGAACGTGTTTGTTCGAGAGACACCGAGGAAGACTACTATATATCGATGGTGCATGTAGGCGGGAATTAAACGAAGGGATGGTCTTATTGGTTTCGGGGATATAGGGGAAGAGTGAGAGGGGGGTAGCTAGAAGGAGATTGTTAAGTGTGAGTGTGTGTTTTACCCATCCAGGCGGAAGTTATGTGCACACAAGAAGAGAACGATTCGATGTGGCGTTAGGGTTGAGGGTAATTAACTACGTATGGAGACATAGAGACCTTCAACTTGCATGTGTGAGAGGTATACATGTATACGTGGGATGTGTGTGTGCGTGCGCGCGCGCATGATCGAGATAAAAGAAAGAAGACATAAGTCATAAGCTAAGATCAACGACATGGGAGAGACGGATCGGTATGACAATATGCATGCATGCGAGAATGCAGGGAAGAAGGCCCGACAATTGAGCATGTGTTTTTGTCTTTAAGAGATAGTGGCGTGGGCTGGAGCATGCATCTATGGCAAGCAGAGGGAGTGAGGCACAACGATTGTGCAAAAGAGATCAACCTATAAATGAAAGAAGGTTGATGGAGAAACAGATAAATAGAAAGATAAAGATGCTAGCTAGTGTGTTTTAGAGATAGGAGTCGAGTGGATCAGAAGGCTGAGTTATGGGTGTGGGTGTGAGAGAGATGAAGAAAGGGTGCGTGTGACTCGCATACAAACAAATATCGAAGAGAATCGCGAGAGACGGAGTTTTGTGTGTGCGAGAGAGAAAGATATTTCAAAACGAGAGTGATAGCTAGAGAAACATATGAGGGAACGCAAGATATCTCTAGGGAGAGAGAGTGTGTGTGAGCGACATACAAGAGAACAGTGGAGAAATATGAGACCCTGGGAGACAGAGTTTGTGTTTGTGTGTGAGACAGAGATATTTAAGAGGAAGAGTCGTACGTTCTCATACCTAAGGAGCGAAAGACATATCTATATGAGGGGTGTGCGAGTGGCACACAGGGAATAGTAGAGAGAAATGAGACCCCGGGAGACAAAGTTTTGTGTTTGTGTGAGAGAAAGAGAATCCACATGGAGAATCATAGTTAGAGACACATAGCAGGGAGCGAGATATACTTAGAGAGAGATAGAGTGATGAAGGTCGAGGGAGAGAGTACCGTCAGTGTGTTACGAAGATAAAAGATCATTGTTGACATACAGGTAGCACGAGAGATACCTGAGAGACGATGAACGCGTATAGGTCTAGAGAGATAGTCCTATATAAGCATGAGTGATAGTTATATGAGACGAATATCTGGATTAAATGGGATTCAAATATTTAAACTGGAGATCACGACATCGATAATATCATAATGCAAATTGGTGTATCAAACATGCATATTCATTTGAATTTGGGGACACGTGTAATGTTATATAGTTTATCAATATTGGTGCTCCATAGATTCTTTAATTAGAAACAATGCATGGTTTATATGCAATTAATGTCTAAACGGGATTACACTATATGTTGTGTGTGTGAAACACATTATATATGTTTGAGAAGTAAAAAAACGCATGAAACACACATTAATTGGAGACAGTTAGCGAGGAATGCATACATTGGATTTCGACATAAAGTGGTTTCAAATATTTGAAAATCCAAATTGATGGATACAACCTTATGAATCTGAGATCATGCCATTTGTAAACCATATTTATGTATAAAGGGTGTTGTGCTTTTGAAAGTATATATAAAAATGATGTATATAGAATTTTATTCCAATCGAAAATGGATCCTGCCCGCAAAAAATAGAATACAAACGGGATTCGAATTGAGTTGGCACGGTAAACGTGCACTCTGCAAAATTTGAACGAAGCGGGGAAAGTCGCAGTAACCGCCCGAAACCAAAATCCGTGAGATGGAAATTACTACTGCCTATCCCTGCCACGCAAAGCTATCTGCTCGATTTCTATAGGTTTCCATAGGGGTAGGTTTGTAATTTCACTCAAACGTGACAGAACCGCCTCTCACCCGGATTCATACACGGTGGGCGCCAAAACACAGTGTGTCCTCGGCCGAAATTGACTCCCTCCCCGATTCATACACGGTGGGCGCCAAAAACAAACTCTCGTCGGCAAATATTCGGTGTATGCGAGATTACCGTCCTATCCCCAACCGACTAATATTGTTGTGATGTAGGAAATTTGAAACGAGGGCTAAGTTTGTAAATTTCCTCGCATTTGAGACAAACGCGCCCTGAAGACATGGTTCCCCCCTTCCTCTCCACCTCCATTTCCCCATCCGTACTCCGTGGGCGCCAAAACACCCTCTCCACCCCAGCCTCCTCCGTCCGCCATCCCATCCACCGCCGTCCTCCTCCACCATGTCGGAGCTGATACCCCGACGCCGCCGTCCATTACAAGAGATCGACCTCTCTCATCCACGGCTTCGGACCGGGATCCTTGCATCCCGTCCTCTCGCTTCAACCCCGCCATCGTCCACCTTGCCAACGCCGCTCCTATGACCGTCTTGTCCACCGCGCCCCGCCGCCACCGTCTACCCTCCTAGATCTGCTTCCACACCACCGATAGCCATCGCTACCGCAGCACCGTCAAATTCTCAGCAGATGCATACACGGCGCCGCACCAAAGGCGGTACTCTTTTGTATCTGCTCAACTTATTTATCGCAGCAAGAAAATAGATCGCCACTGCTTTACTCTGATTTCTTGTCCATCACTTACTTGCTAGTTGAAAGCAAACATTGGTTGTAAAGTTGCCTTTGTCCGGTTTGCACCTTCAGATCCGACATGGCACGCTCAACACTATACTCCTAATGCTTATGGTTTTCACCTTTTATATTCCACACTAGTTAAATCACAGTAGACTAAATTTCAAAATTGGGTCAGTCAATTTTTCAGAGCTCACCGGAGTTCGCTGGTGCGAACGAAGGGGCTCGGGTGGGGACTTTGGTTGTGGGGGCGGTGGTGGGGCCTCGCCG
>NW_025242492.1:0-3104 GCF_018294505.1 Triticum aestivum
TCCTCCGGCGAAAACGGCATTCCGGACAACCTCACGCCGAATAAACCTATGGAGCAGAAGAACCTCCATGAGAGGCTCGTTGCAACTGCACGCAGCCTAAAGAAGTAGAAGCGGAAGCTAAAAACAGCGGAAGACGCACTCCGGATTAGATGGAGCAAAATAATCAACATCATAGATAAGTACGGCGACAGTCGCCGCACTAAAAGCTATCCGAAAAGAAAGCTACTGCCTAAATTCGATGAAGAGGCCCTAGAGCCCTCACATTCAAAAAATGAAAAAGCCACACGGTCGGATAGACGACCCCATAAAGCGGCAAGCGGCGCCGCACCTAAATCGGCATGCGACCCACCTAAGGATTCGCATCATGGCCCAATCAGGTCCATTTATGGGCCAAGAAAGCAAGCTCTCGTAAGCAACGCTATGAAGCCATCATCAGAATCCGGCACACCCAAATACAGGGGCGCCGCACACCCCCTATGTTTCACCGATGAGGTCCTGGACTATGAATTCCCAGAGGGATTCAAACCCGTAAACATAGAGGCATATGATGGAACAACAGACCCTGGAGTCTGGATCGAGGATTATATCCTCCACATACACATGGCTAGAGGAGATGATCTCCATGCCATAAAATATCTACCCCTTAAGCTTAAAGGGCCAGCCCGGCATTGGCTTAAAAGCCTTCCCGAAAACACAATTGGAAGCTGGGAAGAGCTCGAGGATGCTTTCCGAGCAAACTTTCAAGGGACCTATGTCCGCCCTCCGGATGCAGACGATCTTAGTCACATAACTCAACAACCCAGAGAATCAGCTCGGCAGTTCTGGAATAGATTCCTCACTAAAAAGAATCAGATAGTCAACTATCCGGACGCCGAAGCCTTAGCAGCTTTCAGGCATAACGTCTGAGACGAATGGCTCGCCAGACACCTCGGCCAAGAAAAGCCAAGAACAATGGCCGCACTAACAAGCCTCATGACCCGCTTTTGTGCAGGGGAGGACAGCTGGTTGGCAAGGTGTAGCCCCAGCGACCCAAGTACATCCGAAACTAGGGATGGAAACGGAAAACCGTGATGCAACAAGGACCGTCGCTGGACTAAGGACAAAAGTCGGAAGAGCACGACAGTCAATGCCAGATTCAAAGGCTCACGACAAAATCAGGAAAAATCGCCCCCCTCAGGATAACAGGGACGATCCATCGAACCTAAGTAAAATCCTGGACAGGATATGTCAGATACACAGTACTCCCGAGAAGCCTGCTAACCATACCCACAGAGACTGTTGGGTTTTCAAACAATCCGGCAGACTCAATGCCGAACACAAGGGGATCGACACACCAAGCGAAGACGTGGATGAACCCCAAAAGCATAGCACCAGGAAACAAAAGAACTTCCCACAAGAAGTAAAAACAGTGAACTCACTTCACATAACAAAACATGCGGCGCCCGTAAAGGTACGCACCACACGGCCCAAAGGGTCCTGCCACTGGTTGTCAAAACCGATCATCTTCGATCAGCTAGATTATTCTTGGAATATCAAGAATGTAGGCTGGACTGCCTTGATACTCGATCCAATAATTGGCGGACTCCAGTTTTCAAATGTCCTTATGGACGGCGGCAGTGGACTAAACCTAATATATCAGGATACAATCCAGCACATGGGAATAAACCCAGCAAGAATCCGCCACAGCAAAACCTCCTTTCAAGGGGTAATACCTAGTCCGGACACCCATTGTATGGGTTTTCTCCAGCTCGAAGTCATATTCGGCTCTGCCGATAACCTCCGCCGCGAAAAGCTGACCTTCCATATCGTCTCGTTCTCAAGTCGCTTTCAAGCACTACTGGGACGCGAAGCTTTCGCTCGCTTTAACGCAATACCGCATTATGCATCTCTTACGCTTAAGATGCCCGGTCCACGAGGCATCATCTCTTTGAAGGGGAAGCACTAAAGTGCGCCTCCCCAAGCGGAGGACTGTGCGGCCGCTTTGACGGCCCCACAGCAAAATGGCCTCACCGGCCAAAAGAAACTTCGAAATAGGTCATTCAAGACCACGAACGCGGATGGACGAGTTCGGTGCAAAATCATCATTGATGCAGGCCTAGAAGCCATATACCCCCGCACTAGGGGCTCCACGCATATACAATAAGAGACAATAAAGCTCAATCTTATATACCTTACTTTATACTTTGCTTATTTTAAACCTTTTTCGACACGACCCGTTTTCAACTCAGTTCCTCTCTTTTACAAATGAACGTCGTGCGGCGCCCGTCCAGGACATGACACAACAGAGACACAGGCGCAGACGTGCAGTAGGGACCCGTCCTAAAGGATTCTTTTTAGATTAAGACCCTGCGTAAACCTTTTTTACTGTCTCTTGTTGCTACACATCCCCTGGTTTTTTCTTTCTGATATAACCAAGGAGGAGGCTGGCGTCTTGGCATGTGGCCACGTCAGAATTTTTGCACGTACCTGGACACTAGGGGCTTTTTTAATAAAGAGTGTTGTTTCGCCTGCACTCATAAAGACCGAACACCTTAGGGAGTGTTCGGCGTCGCGAGTTTTGGCATTATATGCATCAGCTCCGAATCATGTCTTTCGTCAAATGTTGGGTTGCCCGGCTCCTGAGTTCGGCTACCTTACGTTCCGCTCTATCGGCTAAGGTAGCACCAGGAGAACTACTGCGATTGTGCCCCCGGTTCGGCCGGGCGAGCACCTCAGTAGAGAAAGCCGAAAACTTACTGTCATGATGTAGCGTGAGACTGGTCAGCCACTCGATGACCTATCAGAATCTATCGGATTCCCCCGCTTTAACGAAGGGCCGCTTCCCGGTCAGGCACATACGCGCCCCGAATTCGGACAAGCGCAGTTGCCACCAAGGAGCTACCTAAAGAGTCTCATTGTCAAACTCCTATGGCTAAGTGAAAGTGTTAAAGCATTATAGTCCGGTTGCCTGGCCCGCTGTGCTATCACCTCCTTTGTAGGACCAAGACGTTGGGTTAAGTGTGAAAATGCGTCTTCTGCGAGCACCCCCGCACTATGTGCGTGGGGGCTGAAGCCAACGACTACCATCTTTCAGATTCTCTCTCTCTCTCTCTCTCTCTCTCTCT
>NW_025242493.1:0-3104 GCF_018294505.1 Triticum aestivum
CGGCTGACAGGATCCTACAGCAACAATATCGTGCCCGCAATTATACAGTTTACTCTGAACTGATACATGTGCTCCTCCAGGCTGAGAAACACGATGAACTTCTGCTAAAGAATAGTAATCAACGCCCAGTCGGGGCCGCTCCTCTGCTTGAAGTACATGCAAATTTTCAGAAAAACACCAAGTTCAATGGTTTTTTCAAAGGCCAAAACAAGAACTTTAAGGGTAAGAGCAACCACAAGAAGAAGAACAAGCCACAAAATTCAGACAAGGGGAAGGGCATAACAAAGAATAAGTTTGATAAAACTAAACTTTGCCAGAAATGTGGATCCTACAAGCATGTCACCAAAAAAAGGCCGCACCCCAAGACATCTGGTAAACCTCTACCTGCAATCCATGGGACGTAACAGACCTGCCCAAGGAGCAAGATATGAACCTGATGACAACAAGGAAGCTGGTTGTTCACAAGATGTTCAAGGAGCACCAAGTAACAACAAGGAATTCCATCGATCGCAGGACTCCATGGACACGGAGAACATGATGACCGAATACGCCGCCGACATGTTCGGTGACTTTGACTAGTCAATTGACTCCATTTAGATATTTTATTTGTTTACATCCATCGGATTATTGTAATAAAAACATATTATTATTGTTGTTGTCATCGTTCTATATTGTAAAAACACAATATATATATATATTGTATCAGCACTTTGATATCAATAAAATTTGTATGTATTCTATATATCCAATAAAGTGTTTTTCCTTAAACTGAAAATTCCACATTTTACTATATAGATTTCTACGAGAGTCAATCTAATGGAGGAGTAAATGTGCCTTGTGGACAGTGGCACCACAAACTCTATACTTAGGGAAATAAAGTATTTCCAAACTCTTACAAAATTGAATGGGGATATTTTAACAATCGCTGTACGCGATGCGGTAATTGCCAGGCAAAGGACGTGCCATATTTACCCTCCCTATGGGTACACAAATTGTAATTGAGGATGCTTTATTGTATCCCGATTCAACTCGTACCCTCATAGGTTATAGAGATATCCGCAAAAATGGTTTCCACGTTGAAACTTATAAAGATAACAAAGAGGAATATCTCCTCTTTACCAAAGACAACGGATATGGCAAACATATATTTGAGAAAATTCCCTCTTTATCATCAGGATTGTACTACACGTACATAAAACCCGTAGAGCATGTTGCGTATAAGGTAATTTTTAAGAATGTAAATGCATTCCCAACTTGGCATGATCGCCTTGGTCATCCTGGTATAGGGATGATGAGGAAAATTATCTGCAATTCCAATGGTCATGACTTAAATGAAGCTAAATTCCCACAGTCTTCAGATTTTATGTGCACTGCATGTGCTACTGGGAAACTCATTTTAAGACCCTCATATCTTAAAATTCAAGTAGAACCACTACAATTCCTTGAACGAATTCAAGGCGATATTTGTGGTCCGGTCCAACCATTGTCTGGACCTTTTAGGTATTTCATGGTTCTAATAGATGCATCTACACGATGGTCTCACGTGTGTTTACTATCTACACAAAACCATGCATTTGCCAAAATAATGAGACAAGTTATCAAATTGCAAGCTCATTATCCTGAGAATCGAATTAAATCAATTCGAATGGACAACGCTGCTGAATTCTCTTCACATGCTTTCAATGCTTATTGCATGGCATTAGGCATTGAAGTTCAGCACTCAGTCCCATATGTCCACACTCAAAATGGATTGGCAGAATCTCTAATTAAGAGAATTAAGCTCATTGCACGACCCTTACTAATGAATTGCAATTTACCAACTTCTTGTTGGGGTCACGCAGTTTTACACGCTGCCAACTTAATCCAATTGCGACCAACTGCATATCACAGCACTTCCCCTCTGCAATTAGTACGTGGAAACCTACCAAACATTTCCCATCTGCGTAAATTCGGATGCGCCACATATGTGCCAATCTCACCACCGCAGCGTACATCCATGGGCCCACACAGAAAATTGGGGATCTATGTGGGGTACAAATCACCGTCGATAATCAAGTACCTTGAACCCCTCATGGGGGATCTGCTCACAGCCCGTCATGCTGACTGCATCTTCAATGAGGACCATTTCCTGGCATTAGGGGGAGACATCAAGTACCAAAAAGAATGCCCGGAAATCGACTGGAATGCCCAAGGCATTCCCTCCTCTGATCCACGTACTCAAGAAACTGAACTTCAAGTTCGGAAAATAATTAATTTGCAACACATTGCAAATAACCCGCCAGATTCATTTACTGACTATAAAGCTGTTACCAAATCCTACAATCCTTCTAAAAATGCGCCCGAAAGAGTGGAGGTACCAACAAAAACTACTCAACCCCCTGTTCAAAGGAAGAGGGGGAGAAGTACGGCCACAGAACAGGATTCAGCTCCTCACAAGCAACAAAGGAAACAGAGAAAGAAACCCTCTGAACCAGTAAATGTAAAACAACCTAGCGTTGATAATCATCAAATGGGTAATATACACCCAGTGAGAGAACAACCTCCACAACCCATCTCAGTTGTGCACAAGCTGACTGGGACATCGGAACACCCAGACTCAATCGTATTGGGAAATCACGAAGAGTCACTAGGGGTGCAAGAAATTTCCATCAACTATGTTGATTCTGGAGAATCATTTGACCGTAAGACTACGACTGTCGACATATATTTTGCTGAAAAGATTGCAGATACCCTTCTCACTGATCATGATCCAAAGACCATGGCAGAGTGCAAGAAACGCTCCGACTGGCCTAAATGGAAGGATGCAATCCAAGCAGAATTAGCCTCGCTCAATAAACGAAAGGTATTCACTGAAGCAATATCTACACCTCCCAGAGTTTTCCCCGTGGGATTCAAATGGGTTTTTGTTCGTAAAAGAAACGAGAACAATGAGGTGGTGAGATATAAAGCAAGGCCTGTAGCCCAAGGTTTCACGCAGAAACCCGGCATTGATTTCAATGAAACATATTCTCCGGTAATGAGTGTGTTGGAAATATGCCCTAGAGGCAATAATAAATGGTTATTATTATATTTCTTTGTTCATGGTAATTGTCTATTGTTCATGA
>NW_025242494.1:0-3103 GCF_018294505.1 Triticum aestivum
GGGGCGCCGGCCCTAGGAGATGCAATCTCCAAGGGGGGCGGCGGCCAAGGGGGTGGAGTGCCCCCCAAGCCGAGTGGGGCGCCCACCACCCCTAGGGTTTCCAACCCTAGGCGCAGGGGGAGGCCCATGGGGGGTGCACCAGCCCACTAGGGGCTGGTTCCCCTCCCACTTCAGCCCATGGGGCCCTCCGGGATAGGTGTCCCCACCCGCTGGACCCCCGGGACCCTTCCGGTGGTCCTGATACAATACCGATTACCCCCGAAACTTTCCCGATGGCCGAAACTTGACTTCCTATATATAAATCTTCACCTCCGGACCATTCCGGAACTCCTCGTGACGTCCGGGATCTCATCTGGGACTCCGAACAACTTTAGGATTACCGTATACTAATATCTCAACAACCCTAGCATCACCGAACCTTAAGTGTGTAGACCCTACGGGTTCGGGAGACACGCAGACATGACCGAGACGACTCTCCGGTCAATAACCAACAACGGGATCTGGATACCCATGTTGGCTCCCACATGCTCCTCGATGATCTCATCGGATGAACCACGATGTCGAGGATTCAATCAATCCCGTATACAATTCCCTTTGGCAATCCGTACGTTACTTGCCCGAGACTTGATCGTCGGTATCCCAATACCTTGTTCAATCTCGTTACCGGCAAGTCACTTTACTCATACCGTAATGCATGATCCCATGATCAACCACTTGGTCACATTGAGCTCATTATGATCATGCATTACCGAGTGGGCCTAGAGATACCTCTCCGTCATACGGAGTGACAAATCCCAGTCTCGATTTGTGCCAACCCAACAGACACTTTCGGAGATACCCATAGTGTACCTTTGTAGTCACACAGTTACGTTGTGACGTTTGGCACACCCAAAGCACTCCTACGGTATCCGGGAGTTGCACAATCTCATGGTCTAAGGAAATGATACTTGACATTCGGAAAAGCTATAGCAAACGAACTACATGATCTTTGAGCTATGCTCAGGATTGGGTCTTGTCCATCACATCATTCTCCTAATGATGTGATCCCGTTATCAATGACATCCAATGTCCATAGTCAGGAAACCATGACTATCTTTTGATCAACAAGCTAGTCAACTAGAGGCTCACTAGGGACGTGTTGTGGTCTATGTATTCACACATGTATTACGATTTTCGAATAACACAATTATAGCATGAACAATAGACAATTATCATGACCAAAGAAATATAATAATAACCATTTTATTATTGCATCTAGGGCATATTTCCAACAGTCTCCCACTTACACTAGAGTCAATAGTCTAGTTACATTGTGATGAATCGAACACCCATGCAGTTCTGGTGTTGATCATGTTTTGCTCTAGGGAGAGGTTTAGTCAACGGATCTGCCACATTCAGGTCCGTGTGTACTTTACAAATATCTATGTCTCCATTTTGAACACTTTCACGAATGGAGTTGAAGTGACGCTTGATATGCCTGGTCTTCCTGTGAAACCTGGGCTTCTTGGCAAGGGCAATAGCTCCAGTGTTGTCACAGAAGAGAGTCATCGGGCCCGACGTATTGGGTATGACTCCTAGGTCGGTAATGAACTCCTTCACCCAGACTGCTTCTTGTGCTGCCTCCGAGGCTGCCATGTACTCCGCTTCACATGTAGATCCCGCCACAACACTTTACTTGCAACTGCACCAGCTTACTGCCCCACCATTCAAAATATACACGTATCCGGTTTGTGACTTAGAGTCATCCAGATCTGTGTCCAAGCTAGCATCGACGTAACCTCTTACGACGAGCTCTTCGTCACCTCCATAAACGAGAAACATATCCTTAGTCCTCTTCAGGTACTTCAGGATATTCTTGACCGTTGTCCAGTGTTCCATGCCGGGATTACTTTGGTACCTTCCTACCAAACTTACGGCAAGGTTTACATCAGGTCTGGTACACAGCATAGCATACATGATAGACCCTATGGCCGAGGCATAGGGGAAGACACTCATCTTTTCTCTATCTTCTGTCGTGGTCGGGCATTGAGCCGTGCTCAATCTCGTACCTTGCAATACAGGCAAGAACCCCTTCTTTGACTGATCCATATTGAACTTCTTCAATATCTTGTCAAGGTACGTACTCTGTGAAAGACCAATGAGGCGTCTCGATATATCTCTATAGAACTTGATGCCTAATATGTAAGCAGCTTCTCCAAGATCCTTCATTGAAAAACACATGTTCAAATAGGCCTTTATGCTTTCCAAGAATTCTATATCATTTCCCATCAACAGTATGTCATCCACATACAATATGAGAAATGCTACAGAGCTCCCACTCACTTTCTTGTAAATGAAGGCTTCTCCATAAGTCTGCGTAAACCCAAACGCTTTGATAATCTCATCAAAACGAATGTTCCAACCCCGAGATGCTTGCACCAGCCCATAGATCGAGCATTGGAGCTTGCACACCTTGTCAGCATTCTTAGGATCGACAAAACCTTCCGGCTGCATCATATACAATTCTTCCTTAAGGAAACCATTAAGGAATGCCGTTTTGACATCCATTTTCCATATCTCATAATCATAGAATGCGGCAATTGCTAACATGATTCGGACGGACTTCAGCTTCGCTACGAGTGAGAATGTCTCATCGTAGTCAACCCCTTGAACTTGTCGATAACCCTTAGCGACAAGCCGAGCTTTATAGTGTTGGGGAACATAGCAGAATTTTAAAATTTTCTACGCATCACCAAGATCAATTTATGGAGTCATCTAGCAACGAGGGAGAGAGGAGTGCATCTACATACCCTTGTAGATCGCGCGCAGAAGCGTTCAAGAGAACGGGGTTGATGGAGTCGTACTCGTCGTGTTCCAAATCACCGATGACCAAGTGCCGAACGGACAGCACCTCCGCGTTCAACACACATACGGTTGGGAAGACGTCTCCTCCAACTTGATCCAGCAAGGAGGAAGGAGAGGTTGATGAAGATCCAGTAGCACGACGGCGTGGTGGTGGAAGCAACGGTGATCTCGGCAGGGCTTCGCCAAGCGCAGGGAGACGGAGGAGTGTCACAGGAGGGAGAGGGAGAGGCCAGGGGCTTGGGTGCGGCAGCCCTCCCAC
>NW_025242495.1:0-3103 GCF_018294505.1 Triticum aestivum
GGGGCGCCGGCCCTAGGAGATGCAATCTCCAAGGGGGGCGGCGGCCAAGGGGGTGGAGTGCCCCCCAAGCCGAGTGGGGCGCCCACCACCCCTAGGGTTTCCAACCCTAGGCGCAGGGGGAGGCCCATGGGGGGTGCACCAGCCCACTAGGGGCTGGTTCCCCTCCCACTTCAGCCCATGGGGCCCTCCGGGATAGGTGTCCCCACCCGCTGGACCCCCGGGACCCTTCCGGTGGTCCTGATACAATACCGATTACCCCCGAAACTTTCCCGATGGCCGAAACTTGACTTCCTATATATAAATCTTCACCTCCGGACCATTCCGGAACTCCTCGTGACGTCCGGGATCTCATCTGGGACTCCGAACAACTTTAGGATTACCGTATACTAATATCTCAACAACCCTAGCATCACCGAACCTTAAGTGTGTAGACCCTACGGGTTCGGGAGACACGCAGACATGACCGAGACGACTCTCCGGTCAATAACCAACAACGGGATCTGGATACCCATGTTGGCTCCCACATGCTCCTCGATGATCTCATCGGATGAACCACGATGTCGAGGATTCAATCAATCCCGTATACAATTCCCTTTGGCAATCCGTACGTTACTTGCCCGAGACTTGATCGTCGGTATCCCAATACCTTGTTCAATCTCGTTACCGGCAAGTCACTTTACTCATACCGTAATGCATGATCCCATGATCAACCACTTGGTCACATTGAGCTCATTATGATCATGCATTACCGAGTGGGCCTAGAGATACCTCTCCGTCATACGGAGTGACAAATCCCAGTCTCGATTTGTGCCAACCCAACAGACACTTTCGGAGATACCCATAGTGTACCTTTGTAGTCACACAGTTACGTTGTGACGTTTGGCACACCCAAAGCACTCCTACGGTATCCGGGAGTTGCACAATCTCATGGTCTAAGGAAATGATACTTGACATTCGGAAAAGCTATAGCAAACGAACTACATGATCTTTGAGCTATGCTCAGGATTGGGTCTTGTCCATCACATCATTCTCCTAATGATGTGATCCCGTTATCAATGACATCCAATGTCCATAGTCAGGAAACCATGACTATCTTTTGATCAACAAGCTAGTCAACTAGAGGCTCACTAGGGACGTGTTGTGGTCTATGTATTCACACATGTATTACGATTTTCGAATAACACAATTATAGCATGAACAATAGACAATTATCATGACCAAAGAAATATAATAATAACCATTTTATTATTGCATCTAGGGCATATTTCCAACAGTCTCCCACTTACACTAGAGTCAATAGTCTAGTTACATTGTGATGAATCGAACACCCATGCAGTTCTGGTGTTGATCATGTTTTGCTCTAGGGAGAGGTTTAGTCAACGGATCTGCCACATTCAGGTCCGTGTGTACTTTACAAATATCTATGTCTCCATTTTGAACACTTTCACGAATGGAGTTGAAGTGACGCTTGATATGCCTGGTCTTCCTGTGAAACCTGGGCTTCTTGGCAAGGGCAATAGCTCCAGTGTTGTCACAGAAGAGAGTCATCGGGCCCGACGTATTGGGTATGACTCCTAGGTCGGTAATGAACTCCTTCACCCAGACTGCTTCTTGTGCTGCCTCCGAGGCTGCCATGTACTCCGCTTCACATGTAGATCCCGCCACAACACTTTACTTGCAACTGCACCAGCTTACTGCCCCACCATTCAAAATATACACGTATCCGGTTTGTGACTTAGAGTCATCCAGATCTGTGTCCAAGCTAGCATCGACGTAACCTCTTACGACGAGCTCTTCGTCACCTCCATAAACGAGAAACATATCCTTAGTCCTCTTCAGGTACTTCAGGATATTCTTGACCGTTGTCCAGTGTTCCATGCCGGGATTACTTTGGTACCTTCCTACCAAACTTACGGCAAGGTTTACATCAGGTCTGGTACACAGCATAGCATACATGATAGACCCTATGGCCGAGGCATAGGGGAAGACACTCATCTTTTCTCTATCTTCTGTCGTGGTCGGGCATTGAGCCGTGCTCAATCTCGTACCTTGCAATACAGGCAAGAACCCCTTCTTTGACTGATCCATATTGAACTTCTTCAATATCTTGTCAAGGTACGTACTCTGTGAAAGACCAATGAGGCGTCTCGATATATCTCTATAGAACTTGATGCCTAATATGTAAGCAGCTTCTCCAAGATCCTTCATTGAAAAACACATGTTCAAATAGGCCTTTATGCTTTCCAAGAATTCTATATCATTTCCCATCAACAGTATGTCATCCACATACAATATGAGAAATGCTACAGAGCTCCCACTCACTTTCTTATAAATGAAGGCTTCTCCATAAGTCTGCGTAAACCCAAACGCTTTGATCATCTCATCAAAACGAATGTTCCAACCCCGAGATGCTTGCACCAGCCCATAGATCGAGCATTGGAGCTTGCACACCTTGTCAGCATTCTTAGGATCGACAAAACCTTCCGGCTGCATCATATACAATTCTTCCTTAAGGAAACCATTAAGGAATGCCGTTTTGACATCCATTTTCCATATCTCATAATCATAGAATGCGGCAATTGCTAACATGATTCGGACGGACTTCAGCTTCGCTACGAGTGAGAATGTCTCATCGTAGTCAACCCCTTGAAATTGTCGATAACCCTTAGCGACAAGCCGAGCTTTATAGTGTTGGGGAACATAGCAGAATTTTAAAATTTTCTACGCATCACCAAGATCAATTTATGGAGTCATCTAGCAATGAGGGAGAGAGGAGTGCATCTACATACCCTTGTAGATCGCGCGCAGAAGCGTTCAAGAGAACGGGGTTGATGGAGTCGTACTCGTCGTGTTCCAAATCACCGATGACCAAGTGCCGAACGGACAGCACCTCCGCGTTCAACACACATACGGTTGGGAAGACGTCTCCTCCAACTTGATCCAGCAAGGAGGAAGGAGAGGTTGATGAAGATCCAGTAGCACGACGGCGTGGTGGTGGAAGCAACGGTGATCTCGGCAGGGCTTCGCCAAGCGCAGGGAGACGGAGGAGTGTCACAGGAGGGAGAGGGAGAGGCCAGGGGCTTGGGTGCGGCAGCCCTCCCAC
>NW_025242496.1:0-1089 GCF_018294505.1 Triticum aestivum
ATTTCAAAATACTTATTTCAGTCATTTCAAAACACATATTTCAATCATTTGAAAAAATTGGTCTCACTAAATTCAAAAAACGGATTTCACTCCTTTCAATTCAAAGACAGTATTCACTCAATTGAGATGTGAAACTTGTTATTTGAATGCATTTCGAACGAGTTTAAAATTCTTGCAACATATTTCACTCATTTCTAATAATAAAGAATTCACTCATTTCTTAAAAAATGATTTAACTTGTTTATTTCTCTTATTTCAAAATACTTGTTTCAGTCATTTCAAAACACACGTTTCAATCATTTGAAATAATTGGTCTCACTCATTTTCAAAAAACGGATTTCACTCCTTTAAATTCAAAGACAGTATTCACTCAATTGAGATGTGAAACTTGTTATTTGAATACATTTCGAACAAGTTTAAAATTCTTGCAACATATTTCACTCAGTTCTAATAATAAAAAATTCACTCATTTCTTAAAAAATGAGTTAACTTGTTTATTTCACTCATTTCAAAATACTTATTTCAGTCATTTCAAAACACATATTTCAATCATTTGAAAAAATTGGTCTCACTCAATTGAAAAAACCGATTTCACTCCTTTCAATTCAAAGAAAGTATTCACTCAATTGAGATGTGAAACTGGTTATTTGAATACATTTCCAACGAGTTTAAAATTCTTGCAACATATTTCACTCATTTCTAGTAATAAAAAATTCACTCATTTCTTAAAAAATGAGTTAACTTTTTATTTCACCCATTTCAAAATACTTATATCAGTCATTTCAAAACACATATTTCAATCATTTGAAAAAATTGGTCTCACTCAATTGAAAAAACGGATTTCACTCCTTTCAATTCAAAGAAAGTGTTCACTCAATTGAGATGTGAAACTTGTTATTTGAATACATTTCGAACGAGTTTAAAATTTTTGCAACATATTTCACTCAGTTCTAATAATAAAAAATTCACTCATTTCTTAAAAAATGAGTTAACTTGTTTATTTCACTCATTTCAAAATACTTATTTCAGTCATTTCAAAACACATATTTCAATCATTTGAAAAAATTGGTCTCACTCAATTGAAAAAAC
>NW_025242496.1:1099-1380 GCF_018294505.1 Triticum aestivum
AAAATTCTTGCAACATATTTCACTCATTTCTAATAATAAAGAATTCACTCATTTCTTAAAAAATGATTTAACTTGTTTATTTCACTCATTTCAAAATACTTATTTCAGTCATTTCAAAACACATATTTCAATCATGTGAAAAAATTGGTCTCACTCAATTCAAAAAACGGATTTCACTCCTTTCAATTCAAAGATAGTATTCACTCAATTGAGATGTGAAACTTGTTATTTGAATACATTTCGAACGAGTTTAAAATTCTTGCAACATATTTCACTCATTT
>NW_025242496.1:1390-3103 GCF_018294505.1 Triticum aestivum
TCAATTCAAAGACAGTGTTCACTCAATTGAGATGTGAAACTTGTTATTTGAATACATTTCGAACGAGTTTAAAATTTTTGCAACATATTTCACTCATTTCTAATAATAAAAAATTCACTCATTTCTTAAAAAATGAGTTAACTTGTTTATTTCACTCATTTCAAAATACTTATTTCAGTCATTTCAAGACACATATTTCAATCATTTGAAAAAATTGGTCTCACTCAATTCAAAAAACGGATTTCACTCGTTTCAATTCAAAGACAGTATTCACTCAATTGAGATGTGAAACTTGTTATTTGAATACATTTCGAACGAGT
Source organism: Triticum aestivum (assembly GCF_018294505.1). Lineage (NCBI taxonomy): Eukaryota > Viridiplantae > Streptophyta > Magnoliopsida > Poales > Poaceae > Triticum > Triticum aestivum. Next base: position 1,711 of record NW_025242496.1, read on the forward strand.
TTAAAATTCTTGCAACATATTTCACTCATTTCTAATAATAAGGAATTCACTCATTTCTTAAAAAATGATTTAACTTGTTTATTTCTCTCATTTCAAAATACTTATTTCAGTCATTTCAAAACACATATTTCAATCATTTGAAAAATTGGTCTCACTCAATTGAAAAAACGGATTTCACTCCTTTCAATTCAAAGACAGTATTCACTCAATTGAGATGTGAAACTGGTTATTTGAATACATTTCGAACGAGTTTAAAATTCTTGCAACATATTTCACTCATTTCTAATAATAAAAAATTCACTCATTTCTTAAAAAATGAGTTAACTTGTTTATTTCACCCATTTCAAAATACTTATTTCAGTCATTTCAAAACACATATTTCAATCATTTGAAAAAATTGGTCTCACTCAATTCAAAAAACGGATTTCACTCCTTTCAATTCAAAGCTGTATTCACTCAATTGAGATGTGAAACTTGTTATTTGAATACATTTCGAACGAGTTTAAAATTCTTGCAACATATTTCACTCATTTCTAATAATAAAAAATTCACTCATTTCTTAAAAAATGAGTTAACTTGTTTATTTCACTCATTTCAAAATACTTATTTCAGTCATTTCAAAACACATATTTCAATCATTTGAAAAAATTGGTCTCACTCATTTTCAAAAAACGGATTTCACTCCTTTCAATTCAAAGACAGTGTTCACTCAATTGAGATGTGAAACTTGTTATTTGAATACATTTCGAACGAGTTTAAAATTCTTGCAACATATTTCACTCATTTCTAATAATAAAGAATTCACTCATTTCTTAAAAAATGATTTAACTTGTTTACTTCTCTTATTTCAAAATACTTGTTTCAGTCATTTCAAAACACACGTTTCAATCATTTGAAATAATTGGTCTCACTCATTTTCAAAAAACGGATTTCACTCCTTTCAATTCAAAGACAGTATTCACTCAATTGAGATGTGAAACTTGTTATTTGAATACATTTCGAACGAGTTTAAAATTCTTGCAACATATTTCACTCAGTTCTAATAATAAAAAATTCACTCATTTCTTAAAAAATGAGTTAACTTGTTTATTTCACTCATTTCAAAATACTTATTTCAGTCATTTCAAAACACATATTTCAATCATTTGAAAAAATTGGTCTCACTCAATTGAAAAAACGGATTTCACTCCTTTCAATTCAAAGACAGTGTTCACTCAATTGAGATGTGAAACTTGTTATTTGAATACATTTCGAACGAGTTTAAAATTCTTGCAACATATTTCAGTCATTTCTAATAATAAAATATTCACTCATTTCTTAAAAAATGAGTTAACTTGTTTATTTCACTCATTTCAAAATACTTGTTTCAGTCATTTCAAAACACATATTTCAA
>NW_025242497.1:0-3103 GCF_018294505.1 Triticum aestivum
CAAACTACATCATGAAAGTGATCCTTTGATGTATCTGTTGCTGTGTTACATCAATGGAAAAAATATTAAGGTTCTCAGTTTTAAAATTTATGTTTTCCTTGATCCATGAGTAGCCTGTTTGTATGGGCTAAATCCTGGGACATGCTCACTTTTGTTTATAACTTAATAAAATTTTCCCTCACGAGGCAACCTAATGAGTGTTTTGTACTAACTGCCAGATGTTTCCAAATAAGCCTTAACTAACTCCGGAAAACTCAAATTTGTGTATATATATTAACAGTGAATCTAATGAATTTTGATTTGCTTGTTAAACTTTTCTCTGCCTTTCAACGTCATTAGGGGAGATGTGTATGGACCATGAGTGTCTCCTACTTCTGTTAGAAAGGTAGACATGATCAATAAATTTGATCATAAAACCATCTAACCATATATATGTCATGCTTGATGTGGTTGATTCGTCAAACTGTCATACCTATTTAGGGAAAAATAACTAACGGGTAAAGTAGCACTTGATGCACTTCATGGGAACTTAATATTAAGCAAACTGATTAAGCAGAAATCTGGTATTGTTATATACTTATGAACTTACCATTCTGTTATGGTTTTCCTTGTTTTTCTTGCAGGTGGAGATGGAATTCTAGCAGCACCTTCCTTTTTTCCTGATGGACATGGAATTTTAGCAGCACCAAATCATACAATCATCAATAGTAATGAAAAAACTCAAGACTCGGGTCATAGTTGCAGCCTGCTGTCCAGTTCCCCAATTGAGGATTCTCCTCTTTATATGCTTGATACTCCTCATGGATCAAGGAATTACTTGATCTTACTGACATGGATCAGATTGATGACGTACGTACCAATGTTACTACCTAGGAAGAATGTCACTATTGCACATGATCTTGATGGTAAGTTGTTAAATGCTTTTTTCTCCTGTAGGTTTGTTTTCATGCACTTAAGATTATTGACATGCTCATTTTCTGTTGCATAGGCACCCTTATCCATTCATCAAGGTATGACCACGGCGCGGACTTTTCATTCCGTATGCGATGTGGAGAAGAAGAGTACACTGTCTACGTGAAGAAGAGACCACATGTGGATGCCTTCCTTGAAGAGGAAGCTCATATGTTTGAGCTTGTTGTCTTTACGGCTAGCATAAGTTCTTATGCAAACCAACTAATTAATGCACTAGATCCTGAGAATAGACTGATATCATGGTGTTTTTTCCATGAGTCATGCGTCTGGTAGATGGAAGCTATCAGAAGGATCTGACCATTATTAAAGCTGATCTTGCAAAGCTTGCGATAGTTGACTATACCCCAGAGGTAATTTACTCTGAAACTCAAGTATGGAGGTCCATATTAATAGTTATGATTTTAGTGTTATTGACTACCATATTGTTGAGATGAATTTGAAAACTTCTAATTTATGATTTTGAGAAATTGCCATGACCGATCGATGACTGAAACCCTTTTTTCACATGTGACGCAGGTTTTCCAGCAACAGGTGAATAATGGGATACCCATAAAGAGCTGGTCAAGTGACCCATCTGATATTTCTCTGCTTGAGCCGATCCCCTTCTTGGAAACAATTGCTGACGCAGATGATGTCGGGCCGATCATTGCAAACAAATTTGCCAGTTAAAGATTGGATATACTTAGGTTGCAAACATTTGCTGCAGCTAGTTATTTAATTTTCTCAACAAAGCATCTTTCCATAATGGAACAGAAAATTCGGGGCAATAACTGGACACCTATGTTGCTTTGACTTTGATTCCCTAGAGTTTGGTGCAGGCGTGAGGCAGTGCATAGATTCGTAAGCTCGATCGTAGGTCATAGGAGGCAAGAAGATTGCGGCAGCCGACAACATGTTGCATTAGTTGTAGAACGCCCCCCTCTTTATATTCCTGGCCAGAACACAATTTTCAAATCTATGTTTTCTCTTCGTGTACACACTCCCACCTTCCTCTCCATATCAGCAGGAAAAACAAATCATCCCAGGGGGTCCCTGCCAAGCATCCCCCCTTCTACACTCCAGAAACCAGGTTTGCTTTCATCTACCTTCCTTTAATATATGCTGCTCATCCCGTTTCTGCTTGCCCATCTTGTTAATCTTGTTGACAACTAGGGTAAGATCGAAAAGGAGGTATGGGAGAAACATCGCCCATTCCTGCTGACAAAACCAGAGAGAGAAAAATGGAGCTACCTAATGAAATAGCAGAAGATTCGATTGATAGCGAGAGGACAATAAGCAATGATTCTATGGGGATCGCATACTATGGCAGCCAAGCTGAAGATGACGAATTGGAAGCAGATTCTTCTATGGTATTACCTTCTATCGGACGGAAGAAATCAAGATCTCACGGGCATGGTTAATACCGATGGCCATTAGACTGATTCTGCCTCCCATGCTGGGAGGGTTGTTGTCAGCCCAGAATCTTTACCAGTAGCACAACCCGGAGACTATGTAGATATACCTCTCCCTATGTGGCTAAAGGATATAGATTCAGGAGCAGGAATGTGGACGGATGTTAAACAATTTCGAAAAGATGGGAAGCAGTATGACAAGGTTAGTGTACTCATGTTCTTCTGTGCTCTTTCCACTAACAATTTTTGTTGTGTGCTAATCCCTAATCATCTAATAGCATATGGACTGTTTACATGCATTCAGACCAAATGATAAATTATTAAGATTCACAAAAATGTGTTTTAATAGAGTTATCTTATTAATTTTTGATCTTTTGCGTCCAAATAATATTCTGCATATGTGAAACAAGACATGGGGCACATTGATATCATGTTATTATAGAATTCTCTTATGTACTGAATGGTTAAAACAATTAAAACCCACTCGACCAATCATGTGACGTTTGACAATCTGATGCCATAATTTCAAAAAAAGTGCTTATACCACTTTTTAATAATAAAAAGTGGGTATACCATGAATTTACTTTACACTCTTTTTTCAGATAGAGTGTAATTTATATTCGAGGAAAATGCTAATAATACAACCCAACACTAGACAACCCATGAGTTGCAAAGTAGGAAGGTGAGCCCATTACCCGCAACACACGCATGTGGCATCATGCAAATTTTCTAAAAAACCC
>NW_025242498.1:0-3103 GCF_018294505.1 Triticum aestivum
AAAACCCAATAACTTGCCCGCCGGTACACCAAAGACACACTTGTCTGGATTAAGCATCATCTTGTATGTCCTTAGGTTATCAAAGGTTTCCTTCAAATCATCAATCATAGTCTCCTTCTCCCTGGATTTGACCATGATATCATCCACGTAAGCATGTACATTACGGCCAATCTGCTTGTGAAGACAATTTTGCACACACCGTTGATAAGTTTCCTGGGCACTCTTGAGCCCAAAGGGCATAGACACACAGCAGAAGGCTCCAAAGGGAGTTATGAATGCCGTCTTCTCCTAGTCCTTAACTGCCATTTTGATCTAATGATAGCCCGAATATGCATCCAAAAAACTTAAACGCTCACAACCCGCCATAGCATCAATAATTTGATCAATACGGGGGAGGGCAAAAGGATCTGCTGGGCAAGCCTTATTAAGATTTGTGTAATCCACACACATGTGCCAGGTGCCGTTTTTCTTAAGGACCAGTACCGGATTGGCAAGCCACTCAGGGTGAAAAACTTCAACAATAAAGCCAGCTGCTAAGAGCCTGGCTACCTCTTCTCCAATCGCCTTGCGTCTTTCTTCGTTAAAGTGGCGGAGGAACTGTTTCACCGGTTTGTATTTAGGATCCACATTAAGGGTGTGCTCAGCGAGTTGCCTCGGTACACCTGGCATGTCAGAGGGCTTCCATGCAAAAATGTCCCGATTCTCACGGATGAACTCGATGAGCGCGCTTTCCTATTTCGGATCCAAGTTGGCACTGATGCTGAACTGCTTGGACGAATCACCAGGTACAAAGTCAACAAGCTTAGTTTCTGCCGCTGATTTGAACTTCAGGGCCGGATCATGCTCCATAGTTGGCTTCTTTAATGGAGTCATGTCCGCCGGATCAACATTGTCCTTATAATACTTCAGCTCCTCGGTGGCACAAACCGACTCTGTATAGGCCGCATCTCCTTCCTCGCATTCCAAAGCAATTTTGCGGCTTCCGTGAACCATTATTGTCCCCTTGTGACCCGGCATCTTGAGCTGCAAATACACATAACAGGGCCGTGCCATAAACTTGGCGTAGGCCGGTCGCCCAAACAGGGCGTGATATGGACTTTGGATTTTCACCACTTCAAACGTCAATGTCTCCGACCTGGAATCATGATCATCCCCAAAGGCCACTTCCAGAGCTATCTTACCAACAGGATATGCTGATTTGCCAGGTACTACACCGTGGAACACCGTATTAGATGGTTTGAGATTTTTATCTGTTAGTCCCATACGACGGAAGGTCTCATAGTACAAGATATTAATGCTGCTCCCCCCATCCATGAGCACTTTGGTGAACTTGTAACCTCCCACCTGAGGCGCCACCACCAGAGCCAACTGACCCGGATTATCAACCTGGGGAGGGTGATCCTCTCTGCTCCATATGATTGGCTGTTCAGACCAGCGTAGATAATGGGGCACGGCCGGTTCAACAGAGTTGACCGCCCGCCTCTGAACCTTCCGGTCTCGCTTGTCCAAGCTAGTGGTGAAGACATGGTACTGCCCACTACTCAACTGCTTTGGGTTGCTCTGGTAACCTGACTGTTGCTGTTGTTGGTTGTAACCACCCTGGTTGTTCTGACTATTTTGATTATTATGTCCGCCCGGATTACCGTTAAATCCTGAACCGGAATTTCCTCCACCGTAACCCAGCCCGGACCCTGAGCCACCGCCGGAGCCGTGATCATAACGGAAAGCATTAGAATTCTTGAACTCCTGCATAATGAAGCAATCCTTCCAAAGGTGGTTTGTTGGCGCCTCCTTCGTCCCATGTCTTGGACAGGGCTGGCTCAGTAGATAGTTTAGGCGGTCCGGGTTAGGGTTGGGTGCCCCATTGCGATTTTTTGGTTTACCCTTGCGTCGCTGGCCATTGTCCTGCGTGTTGGTATTAGCCACAAAGTCCATGTTACCATCCGCTTTACGCTTGCCTCCACCACCATTGCCTGCCCAGTGATGCTGCTGACCTTTGGAGTTGTTGTTCCTCTTTCCCTTCCCTGCCTTGTCATCATCAGATTCGGGATCCTTGGTACTATCAGAATCAGCATACTTTACCAAAGCAGCCATGAGGGTCCCCATGTCAGTGCAATGACGCTTCATCCGTCCCAACTTCAGCTTTAGGGGCCCAAACCGGCAGTTGCCTTCTAGGGTTAATACAGCGTGTCAGCGTTGATGCGATCTGATGAATGCAACACTTGTGAAACCCGGCGCACCCAATGAGTCGTCGATTCTCCTTCCTCCTGGACGCAGGAAGCTAAGTCCACTATCGACATAGGCTGTTTACAGGTATCCTTGAAATTGCTGATAAACCGGGCTCGTAATTGGGCCCATGAACTGATAGAATTAGCCGGCAAGCTTTTTAACCAAGTATGGGCCGTTCCTTCAAGCATCATGGTGAAGTATTTCGCACACGCCGCGTCATCCACATCAAGCATCTCCATGGCCGTCTCATATCTCTCCACCCATGTCTCTGGAGGTTGATCCGCCGTGTAATTTGGTACTTTGCGCGGGCCTTTGAAATCCTTGGGCAGGCGCACATTGCGTAAAGCGGGGAAAAGGCAAGGCACCCCCAAAGAACTAGAAGTGACACCAGGTTCGATCGAGATAGTTGGACGAAACAGCGTGAGCTACCGAGCCTGATGCTGTACGGCTAACTCGGCTTCCCTGCGCGCTCGGGTCCGGTCCACCACTTCCTGAGCGTTATCAGCACCACCCGCCGGGTTGTTGCCACGGGATGCTCCACGTCGTTCATTACTCAACACTGCCGGTTCATCCATATGTCTGCTATAGCTCCGGCTTGGACAGGGGGTTGAGTGGATCCGGCCGCGGCTGTACGAGTATGCTTCCTGTTGGACCAAAGCTGTCCTCAGAAGCTCCTTGACCCGTCGCGTCTCTACTACCTGCGGAGAGTCACCTTCAATTGGAATGGCCTCCAGCCGTGCAGCAGCAGCGACGAGATTGTCCATTGGGTTGGAGTAGTGACCCGGAGGTGTTAAAACAGCCTGAGGTATAATGGTGTTTTGACGAGGCGGGACAATCCGACGAGGCTGGACCGGCGCACCGGTCCAGGAGCTTC
>NW_025242499.1:0-3103 GCF_018294505.1 Triticum aestivum
CATTGATGAAAGTATAGCTATAGAATCAACGGGAGATGCGCGCAACTAGCTAGCCAGTAGTACTTACTTTCGGGTATTTATATCGCAGCTCCTTCGGCAGTCCCGGAGCTTCTGCGGTGAACTATTTCCAAACCCTGCAAGACAAAGAAAATTATTATTATCACTTGAGATATCAGGAAATGAACAAAAAGTTGCCGATATGGTGCGATAATGATCGATTGAACTTACTTGCTGAGCATTTCAGTGATGTCCGCATAGGTTTTGGGATCTTTCCGTCTCGAGTCTAAGACGGTTACTAGTCCACGCTCAAGCTTAATCTCCAGAAGAATATAGTGGTACCTGCGTACGCATGCATAACTCATCAATTACATTACTATAAGCTCGCTTGAGTAATAAGGGAAACCGAATATGCACACGACAGTAACACTCACGTGCCGTTGTAAGGAAAGAGTATGGTATCTTTGTTTTGATTTTTGATCAACGATTGTAGCAAGTTGTCCTCGGCCTCTTTGACGTTCTTTTCAACCAGAAATACATCTATGATATTTGTGTTAATGAACCCAATATCATAAATTTCTTGTTTTTTGCACTCGACGATCTTCAATCTGCATAATATATTGAGGATAATTAATTATAAATACATGCAATGAAAAAGCCGAGCTATATATAGAGACTTAATGACAGAAATAGTACTTACAGGCAGTAGCAAAAGACCATTAATTTATCGAGGGCCTTTTGATTGAAAAACTCGAAAAACTCCTCAAATGCAACAGTCAACAGATCATTTGCAACGAGATCGTGCTCCTCTTTAATATGCAGATACAAAGCATTCTTACCCTCAGACTCTCTGCAGGTTTCCATGTACCAATTATGGAATCTTCGCATCATTGTTGTCAGAGATTTTTCATCTTTGACGAGAGGCTTCCCGTACTCGTATCTGTGTTCGTTCACCTCCAAGAAATCAGGAAGTGCATCGTCAGGCAGGTAATCATCAAGATTGCCATAACCGACCACCATCCCCGGAGCATTAGACACATTGAGTGGGGGGCACGATTGTTGTGCTTGTTCGCCGAGCTGGGCAATTTTTTCCCCTTTGCTTGTTCTTTTGACCTTTTAGCACTAACAGTAGTTCCCAACCGCTGGGCTTGGAGATATGTCTGTTCAATAATGCGCTCATAGTTGGTTCTCGGCGGAGACTTTGGTGGTTTCCTCAGGGCATCGATAGTGCGCTTTGCTTTCACCGGATCTACCTTCTCCTCCGGAGGTGGATGTCTCTTTGCTTTCACCCCTTCAAAGAACTCCTTCACGTGGGTCCGCACAATCGTATCGTTTTCCTTCTCGGACCTCTCGTACGGTAACTTCTCTAGAGGCTTGAGAGATGATGGACCGTATTTGTATTGCCTCCCGCCTCTGGTTATGCTGCTAGATGCCAGAGCGGACGGAGCGGCTGCGGCGTCTGTCTTCTTTCGTGCTTGCTTACGAGGCGGAGGAGAAGGAGTACGACGCGCCGGAGCAGCCGGGGCGGCGGCGGGTCTCTTCCGCCCTTGTTGGCGAGGCGGAGAAGGAGGATGCTGCTGGCTGCTCAGGAGCGCCGGCGCAGGTGGAGAAGGAGGCGGAGTGCCGCCATGCGCCGGAGAAGGAGGCGGAGTGCCGCCACGCGTGCCCTGATCCTTACTCGCCGGAGGAGGAGGCGGTGGAGGAGGCGGAGTGCCCTGACTCGCCGGAGCGGGAGGAGGAGGCGGAGGCCTCCAGTTCAGAAGGTTGATGAGCTCCTTCTTCCGTAGGCATGGAGTCTTCAGAGCAGAACCCAGCCTAGTCTCCCCTTCACCGGTAGGGTGGTCAAGCACGAGGTCCTCAAATCCCTCCATTATTTCATCCACCATCACCTTAGCATATCCTTTTGGAATCGGCTGGCAGTGATAAGTTGTGTCGGGTCCACTAGGATAAACTTGGCCAACAGCCGCCTTGACCTTCAAAGTCATCCATCGCGCCATCATGTGGAAATTTTGAGACTCCGTGATACCATCCACGGGATAGCTGGCAGGAGCCGTCAAGACATGCTCTGGCTGAAGCAGCTCGGTGGAAGCCATGCTGCTTCTCCGCTGAGATGGCGGGGTAGCTTCGGGGGAAGCTTCGGCAGGTTGTTTGCTGCGATCTGCTGCTTCTCGTTCCTCTTCTCGATCCTCTAGCCCCATTACCCTTTCGTGCAGCACCTGCAGTTGGTCCTGCTCCTATTTCTTCCTCCTCTCGTGGGTTTTGTAACCCCCTGCGTCCGGAAAACCAACCTTCCACGAAATGGATCCTGGCGTGCCTCGTGTCCGTCCAGGGTGCTCAGGATTCCCAAGGGCCATTGTGAGCTCGTCCTTCTCCCTGTTTGGAAGGAACGTCCCTCGCTGCGCTGCATCGATATAGTGTCCAAGGTTCTTGACTGGTATTTCCAGTTGCTCATCCGTCCACTGGCAAAACCCTGTTACAGGGTCCAAGGTTCCGCCAGACCCGAAGAACCAAGTCCGGCAACGGTCTGGCCATCTCATTGTCTCTGGTTCGATCCCTTTTTCAAGCAGATCATTCTCAGCCTTGGACCACTTAGGCCGGGCTTGCAGGTAGCCACTGACCCCGTGCGATGGTGAAGCGTCTTCTTCGCAGTATTTTTCTTGTTTGTCTCCGACATCTTCTTACTCTTTTCCGATGTCTTGTGGGCCACAAATGCGGGCCAGTGATCTTTGATCTTCTCATATTTGCCGATGAATTCTGGTGTCTTTTTATTTTTGACAAACTGGTCCAGCTCTTTCCTCCACCTCCTCATTAGGGTTTCCATCTTCTTAAGAGCACAAGACTTGATTAATTCCTCTTTAACTGGCTTCTCCGGATCCTCCTCTGGCGGTAGGGTGAAATTTGCCTTCAGCTGAGTCCAAAGATCTTCTTTCTGCATATCATTGACATAAGACACCTCAGGGTCTTCCTCCTTAGGCTTATACCATTGCTGGATGCTGATCGGGATCTTGTCCCTAACAAGAACCCCGCACTGAGAAGAAAATGCCTTCCTTGTCCGTATGGGTTCAATCGGTTCGCCGTCGGGCGAGATTTCTATGATCTCAAACTT
>NW_025242500.1:0-3102 GCF_018294505.1 Triticum aestivum
CACTGTTTTGGGGTTCCAGAGTGATTTCCACGATTAATGAACCCTGGGGTGCGTTTACGTGTTGGTCATCAACCCTCGCAGTTGTGGCCGATTCTGGCCCATTTCATGGACTATTACTCACCGTTTTGGGGTCCCGAAGCAATTTCCACAGTTATTGAACCCCAAGGTGCACTTACATGTCGGTCATCAACACTGGCAGTTTTGGCCGATTCTGGCCCGTTTGATGGACTATTACTCACTGTTTTGGGGTCCCGGAGTGATTTCCACGATTAATGAACACTTGGGTGCGTTTATGTGTCGGTCATCAACACTCGCAGTTTTGGCCAATTCTGGCCCGTTTCTTGGATTATTACTCACCATTTTGGGGTTCCGAAGTGATTTCCATAGTTATTGAACCCGAAGGTGCGCTTAAGTGTCGGTCATCAACAATGTCAGTTTTGGCCGATTTTGGCCCGTTTCATGGACTATTACTCACTGCTTTGGGGTCTGGGAGTGATTTCCACGATTAATGAACACTGGGGTGCGTTTATGCGTGGTCATCAACACTGGCTGTTTTGGCCGATTCTGGCCCCTTTCATGGATTATTACCCACCGTTTTGGGCTCCCGAAGCGATTGCCTTAGTTATTGAACCCCAAGGTGCGCTTATGTGTCGGTCATCAACACTTGCAGTTTTGGTCGATTCTGGCCCGTTTCATGGACTATTTACTCACTCTTTTGGGGTCCCGGAGTGATTTCGTCGATTAATGAACCCTGGGGTGTGTTTACGTGTCGGTCATCAACGCTCGCAGTTTTGGCTAATTCTGGTCCGTTTCTTTGATTATTACTTACCGTTTTGGGGTCCTGAAGCGATTTTCATAGTTAATGAACCCCAAGGTGCGCTTACGTGTCGGTCATCAACACTGGCAGTTTTGGCCGATTCTGGCCCGTTTCGTGGACTATTACTCACTGTTTTGGGGTTCCGGAGTGATTTCCACGATTAATGGACCCTGGGGTGCGTTTACGTGTCGGTCATCAACACTCGCAGTTTTAACTAATTCTGGTCTGTTTCTTTGATTATTACTCACCGTTTTGGGGTCCCGAAGCAATTTCCATAGTTATTGAACTTCAAGGTGCGCTTATGTGTCGGTCATCAACACTAGCAGTTTTGGCCGATTCTGGCCCGTTTCATGGACTAGTACTCACCGTTTTGGGGTCCCAGAGCGATTTCCATAGTTATTGAACCCCAAGGTGCACTTATGTGTCGGTCATCAACACTGGAAGTTTTGGCCGATTCTGGCCCGTTTCATGGACTATTACTCACCGTTTTGCGGTCCCAGAGCGATTTCCATAGTTATTGAACCCCAAGGTGCACTTACGTGTCGGTCATCAACACTGGCAATTTTGGCCGATTCTGGCCCATTTCATGGACTATTACTCGCTGTTTTGGGGTCCCGGAATGATTTCCACGATTAATGAACACTGGGGTTCGTTTATGTGTCGGTCATCAACACTCGCAGTTTTGGCGAATTCTGGCCCATTTCTTGGATTATTACTCACCATTTTGGGGCCCCGAAGCGATTTCCATAGTTATTGAACCCGAAGGTGCACTTATGTGTCGGTCATCAACACTGGCAGTTTTGGCCGATTCTGGCCCGTTTCATGTACTATTACTCACTGTTTTGGGGTTCCAGAGTGATTTCCACGATTAATGAACCCTGGGGTGCGTTTACGTGTTGGTCATCAACCCTCGCAGTTGTGGCCGATTCTGGCCCGTTTCATGGACTATTACTCACCGTTTTGGGGTCCCGAAGCAATTTCCACAGTTATTGAACCCCAAGGTGCACTTACATGTCGGTCATCAACACTGGCAATTTTGGCCGATTCTGGCCCGTTTGATGGACTATTACTCACTGTTTTGGGGTCCCGGAGTGATTTCCACGATTAATGAACACTGGGGTGCGTTTATGTGTCGGTCATCAACACTCACAGTTTTGGCGAATTCTGGCCCGTTTCTTGGATTATTACTCACCATTTTGGGGTTCCGAAGCGATTTCCATAGTTATTGAACCTGAAGGTGCGCTTAAGTGTCGGCCATCAACACTGTCAGTTTTGGCCGATTTTGGCCCGTTTCATGGACTATTACTCACTGTTTTGGGGTTCCAGAGTGATTTCCACGATTAATGAACCCTGGAGTGCGTTTACGTGTGGTCATCAACACTGGCAGTTTTGGCCGATTCTGGCCCCTTTCATGGATTATTACTCACCGTTTTGGGCTCTCGAAGCGATTGCCTTAGTTATTGAACCCCAAGGTGCGCTTACATGTCGGTCATCAACACTGGCAGTTTTGGCCGATTCTGGCCCGTTTCATGGACTATTACTCGCTGTTTTGGGGTCCCGGAGTGATTTCCACGATTAATGAACACTGGGGTGCGTTTATGTGTCGGTCATCAACACTCGCAGTTTTGGCCAATTCTGGCCCGTTTCTTGGATTATTACTCACCATTTTGGGGTTCCGAAGTGATTTCCATAGTTATTGAACCCGAAGGTGCGCTTAAGTGTCGGTCATCAACACTGTCAGTTTTGGCCGATTTTGGCCCCTTTCATGGATTATTACCCACCGTTTTGGGCTCCCGAAGCGATTGCCTTAGTTATTGAACCCCAAGGTGCGCTTATGTGTCGGTCATCAACACTTGCAGTTTTGGTCGATTCTGGCCCGTTTCATGGACTATTTACTCACTCTTTTGGGGTCCCGGAGTGATTTCGTCGATTAATGAACCCTGGGGTGTGTTTACGTGTCGGTCATCAACGCTCGCAGTTTTGGCTAATTCTGGTCCGTTTATTTGATTATTACTTACCGTTTTGGGGTCCTGAAGTGATTTTCATAGTTAATGAACCCCAAGGTGCGCTTACGTGTCGGTCATCAACACTGGCAGTTTTGGCCGATTCTGGCCCGTTTCGTGGACTATTACTCACTGTTTTCGGGTTCCGGAGTGATTTCCACGATTAATGGACCCTGGGGTGCGTTTACGTGTCGGTCATCAACACTCGCAGTTTTAACTAATTCTGGTCTGTTTCTTTGATTATTACTCACCGTTTTGGGGTCCCGAAGCAATTTCCATAGT
>NW_025242501.1:0-3101 GCF_018294505.1 Triticum aestivum
TCGGGAACCCACACCTATGCCTACCTCCTTAAAACCAAAGAGGAAACTGTCTTCTCTACGCTCGCTGGCGCCCAACTAGCCTCGATTGTCATGGCTTGCGTCACCGCAACCTCATGAGGTTGGGTACCTCCATAGGAATCTCCGCTCCTCAAGAGTAGACTGGGAAGGTCGCTTCCTCAGGAGGTTTTGGCGTCGTTCCCGTCATGAGACTTGGCCCCTCGCGAGGGTCTTGTTTTGGTGTTCTTGCAGATGGGTCATGCCAGGCTATTGATGGAGCCACACCATGGGCTGCAGGCAGGCAAGTCTGGGTACCCTGGTTCCAGAATGCCGACAGTAGCCCCTAGGCCCAAGGCACGCTCAAACTTGGCTTCGAGGTGAAGACAAAGGCAAGTGCGAAGCACCACGTGCCCCAATCACCTGCAGGCCAGGCTGACATGTGGCGCTTGATGGGACGTGGGCGTCTCCATTTCCCCATGATGCCTCGGCAACTGCCCAGGCTGACAAAAGACTAGCGCCCGCTACCGAGCCATCATTGCCCTCTCTACGCCTTCTCCAGATCCCCTTTCTTCTTGCCAAGAGCACCTCCAGATCTGGTCGAGCTCCTCCTCCCTTCTACACCTCTTCCTCCAAGATCCCGCGAATGGCATTCTGGAAGGCAAAACTTGCCGCGCCAGCCGCGAGCTCCTCCTCCTCTCCTACGCCAGCCCTTGGCATGTCCTCAATTACCAAGGAAAAGCACCTCGCCGTTGCACTCCCTCTGACAGCAGGCGGTGACAACAAATGGGGTGAGACCATCCTCCTGGACGGCTTCGCTGAGCAGAGGACCTTGGCACGGACAGTTTATCCCTTCTTCCTCCACGGTGTTTTTTCGGGGCTCGTCCCGCCTTTCTCCGAGTTCTTGACCGTCGTCCTTGACCACTATCAGGTCCACACTATGCATCTTCAGCCCAACTGCATCCTCCTCCTGTCCATCTTCGCCTTTTACTGCGAGGTGTTCGTGGGCATGAGGCCCTCCGTTGCGCTCCTCCACCACTTCTTCTATCTGCGGATGCACGATGCAACTCAGCGCTCCGGCTGTGTGTCCTTCGCCGCGGTGCACAAGGGCAACATTCTCATGAGGGTCAGGAAGAAGCTGGAGAACTTCCAGCGCCGGTGGGTCTTCATGGACGCCAAGGGCCTCAATGTGTGACTGGAGTTACCAACCGAGCTGCCAGAGAAGCTCGATAGGTGGGGTCACGAGAAGCTCTCCGACCCCTGAGTGGTGCCGGTCCTGAGGAAGATGATCACAAACATGGATGCCGGGGCGCTGACGGGGGGCATGCTTATCAAGGAGTTCCTGACGTAGTGCCAGTCCCTACTCCAAGCGCACACGCACCCCATGTGGGAGTTCAGGGGTGTAGAGGATGACATCCGTCTGCTCTCGGGGAGCTTGTCAGGCGAGGATATGTACAACGCCATGAACACCCTGCTCGAGGGGGATCCGGGCAACCTCCCAGTGGCTTACATCCTGCTGTAGCGACACACTGACAGGGCGGCGCTGGTCGCCGCCATTCCTGTCTTCGACGAGCTGGGGATCATGCCACCCGAGCTCCCCAACTCCCTAGTGCTGGTGTCCTCCGACGACAACGCCGGTGAAGAGGGCGAAGAAAACTCCCGAGGCAACCGTGGATGATGCGGTGGAGACCTCTTCGTTGTCTTAGAGCGAGCTTCTCCACGTCCTCAAAAACGGTGATGACGCCATCGAGCCCCCAGTCATGGAATCCCCGCGTGCCACCGAGGTCATCACGAGGTCCGGGGCCACTCCCCCGGCCCCGCGGAGGCCAGGCCGAGCGACCCCGAAGAAGAGCGGGGCGGCGCCCCCTCCTCGAGGCGACGCCTATTCCTCGTCCATCGTTGTCGCACTGAAGCCAGCCGATGCGTGCCCCGCCACCCCCAAGACGCGGCAAAGGCCGCACCCAGGAAGATCGAGGGCACCCTTGCCCCAGCTAGGAAGAGGGCATACATTGCCACTAATGAGTAAGTATCTTACCTTGTTTTTGTTTGCCACCCTTGATGTCGTGCCCACAACACTCCCCTCCTAGTGACCAGGATGGGCATCATGGCGAAGAAGAGGAAGGAGGAAGCCGGGACCCCTAAGGCACCACCGCTCACGAAAGCCATGGTGGCTCTAACACAGACAGAAGAGGTCACCCCGCACTCCCTCGCGACAGAGCAGGCCCCCAAAGGCATGGTGCTGGAACCTCAGGAGGAGTCTGCCTCCGCGGGCCAGCACGCTCCAGAGCCGCCGGTCCTCGTCATGCCTGAGAGGGGCTCGTAGCCCCCAGCGCCGCGAGCTGCACCAGACGCTGCCTCCCTGACAACGACGCCAACCTCTGTGCCAACGCCGCCTGCTCCCCAGGCCCTTGCGCTGGCTAAATGCGGCCCCCTCATCAGATCAGGCGCCCTGGACGAAGTCCAGGCTTCACTTGACCAGCTCCAAACCGACCTCCAAGATGCCGACATGTGCTTTGTGAGGGAGCGCATGGGGCCTCTCCGGCAGCATTGACAAGCTCGGCGATGCGGCCTAGCCAGTCTTCATAGAGATCGTTGGCCGGATGATAGCGCAGGAGCTCACACGCCATGAGCAGCGCAGCCTGCACGTTCACCAACCCGCCACGAGCATGAGAAGACGAGACAGTGTCTGGGGTAGGCGACGGAGTGGTGTTGCGGCCATCACGCTGCAAAGAAGGTGCCAACAACGAATCCTGCTGCTCGTGAGCCGCAGGACCGGTGATGACGTTGGCTGCGGGGGAAGCAGAGCGGCAAGGAGCGCCATTGCCGGCGGGCGCTGTTTGGGCGACGCGAGCGGCCTGGCGCTTGGCACGAACATGGCGAGCTTCAGCCATGGGAGCGAGAGAACAACAGTGGAGCGAATGATGGAAGAGAGGCTTCTACACGCCCCTACCTGGCGCGCCAACTGTCAGATTCAAGGCTCCGCAGACCCAAAAAAGGTTCAAACTCTAGGGTGTGTGCGAAGAACTCAACCTATCCAGCCAACTGACTCGACGCCCCACGGCCTAGCTCGATGGACAAGAAGATGGACTCAGTAGTTTACCCAGGTT
>NW_025242502.1:0-3101 GCF_018294505.1 Triticum aestivum
AACTTTTTCACATAAGCGTCGCAGCCCCAAACTTTTAAGAAATGACAGCTTAGGTTTCTCTAAACCATAGTTCATACGGTGTCATCTCAACGGAATTACGTGGTGCCCTATTTAAAGTGAATGTGGTTGTCTCTAATGCCTAACCCATGAACAATAGTGGTAATTCGATAAGAGACATCATGGTATGCACCATATCCAATAGGGTGCAACTATGATGTTTGGACACACCATCACACTATGGTGTTCCAGGCGGTATTAATTGCGAAACAATTTCCACAATGTCTTAATTGTGTGCCAAAACTTGTAACTCAGATATTCATCTCTATGATCATATCATAGACATTTTATCCTCTTGTCACAATGATCTCCTACTTCACTCTGAAATTACTTGAACCATTCAATAATTCAGACTTGTGTTTCATCAAGTAAATATTCTCAACATCTACTCGAATCATCTGTGAAGTAAGAACATAACGATATTCACTGCATGCCTCAGCACTCATTGGACTGCACACATCAAAATGTGTTACTTCCAACAAGTTGCTATCTTGTTCCATCTTACTGAAAATGAGGCTTTTCAGTCATCTTGCCCATGTGGTATGATTTGCATATCTCAAGTGATTCAAAATCAAGTGAGTCCAAATGATCCATCTGCATGGAGTTTCTTCATGCATATACACCAATAGACATGGTTCACATGTCTCAAACTTTTCAAAAACGAGTGAGTCCAAAGATCCATCAACATGGAGCTTCTTCATGCGTTTTATACCATTATGACTTACATGGCAGTGCCACAAGTAAGTGGTACTATCATTACTATCTTATATCTTTTGGCATGAAAATGTGTATCCCTATGATCGAGATTCAATAAACCATTCCTTTAGGTGCAAGAGCACTTATTCAGGTTTAATACTAATCTTGATGGTAGAGGGAGCGTGCGATGTTTGATCACATCAAACTTGGAAACACTTCCAACACATATCGTCAGCTCACCTTTAGCTAGTCTCCGTTTATTCCGTAGCTCTTTTATTTCGAGTTACTAACACTTAGCAACCGAACCGGTATCTAATACCCTGGTGCTACTAGGAGTACTAGTAAAGTACACATTAACATAATGTATATCCAATATACTTCTATCGACCTTGCCAGCCTTCTTATCTACCAAGTATCTAGGGTAATTCCGCTCTAGTGACCATTCCCCTTATCACAGAAGCACTTAGTTTCGGGTTTGGGTTCAACCTTGGGTTTCTTCACTAGAGCAACAGCTGATTTGCCGTTTCATTGAAGTATCCCTTCTTGCCCTTGCCCTTCTTGAAACTAGTGGTTTCACCAACCATCAACAATTGATGCTCCTTCTTGATTTCTACTTTCGCGGTGTCAAACATCACGAATACCTCAAGGATCATATCTATCCCTGATATGTTATAGTTCATCACGAAGCTCTAGCAGCTTGGTGGCAATGACTTTGGAGAAACATCACTATCTCATCTGGAAGATCAAATCCCACTCGATTCAAGTGATTGTTGCACTCAGACAATCTGAGCACAAGCTCAACGATTGAGCTTTTCTCCCTTAGTTTGCGGGCTAAGAAAATTGTCGGAGGTCTTATACCTCCTGACGTGGACACGAGCCTGAAATCCCAATTTCAGCCCTCGAAACATCTCGTATGTTCCGCGACCTTTCGAAAAACGTCTTTGGTGCCTCTACTCTAAACCATTTAACTGAACTATCACGTAGTTATCAAAACGTGTATGTCTGATGTTCGCAACATCTACAAACAACGTTTGGGGTTCAGCTCACTGAGTGGTGCATTAAGGACATGAGCTTTCTACTATCCGCATAATCACTACTGTCAACTTTCAACTATATTTTCTCTAGGAACATATCTAAACAGTGGAACTAAAGCGCGAGCTTACGACATAATTTGCAAAGATCTTTTGACTATGTTCAGGATAATTAAGTTCATCTTATGAACTCCCACTCAGATAGACATCCCTCTGGTCATCTAAGTGATTACATGATCCGAGTCAACTAGGCCGTGTCCGATCATCACGTGAGACGGACTAGTCATCATCGGTGAACATCTTCATGTTGATCGTATCTACTATACGACTCATGCTCGACCTTTCGGTCTCCGTGTTCCGAGGCCATGTCTGTACATGCTAGGCTCGTCAAGTTAACCCTAAGTGTTTTTGCTGTGTAAAACTGTCTTACACCCATTGTATGTGAACGTAAGAATCCATCACACCCGATCATCACGTGGTGCTTAGAAGCGACGAACTGTAGCAACGGTGCACCGTTAGGGGAGAACACTTCTTGAAATTTTGTAAGGGATCATCTTATTTACTACCGCCGTCCTAAGTAAACCATATGCATAATCATAATAAACATCACATGCAATTATATAGTTGTGACATGATATGGCCAATATCATATAGCTCCATTGATCTCCATCTTCGGGGCTCCATGATCATCTTGTCACCGGCTTGACACCATGATCTCCATCATCATGATCTCCATCATCGTGTCTTCATGAAGTTGTCACGCCAACGACTACTTCTACTTCTATGGCTAACGCGTTTAGCAATAAACTAAAGTAAGTTACATGGCGTTCTTCAATGACACACAGGTCATACAATAAATAAAGACAACTCCTATGGCTCCTGCCGGTTGTCATACTCATCGACATGCAAGTCGTGATTCCTATTACAAGAACATGATCAATCTCATACATCACATATCATTCATCACATTCTTCTTGGCCATATCACATCACATAGCATACCCTGCAAAAACAAGTTAGACGTCCTCTAATTGTTGTTTGCATGTTTTACGTGGCTGCTATGGGTTTCTAGCAAGAACGTTTCTTACCTACGCAAAACCACAACGTGATATGCCAATTGCTATTTACCCTTCATAAGGACCCTTTTCATCGAATCCGTTCCGACTAAAGTGGGAGAGACTGGCACCCGCTAGCCACCTTATGCACCAAGTGCATGTCAATCGGTGGAACCTGTCTCACGTAAGAGTACGTGTAAGGTCGGTCCGGGCCGCTTCATCCCACAATACCGTCGAAACAAGATTGGACTAGTAACGGTAAG
>NW_025242503.1:0-3101 GCF_018294505.1 Triticum aestivum
GAAGAAGGGATTTCACACGAGTTCTCGGCTACGTACACACCTCAACAAAACGGAATTGTTGAGAGGAAGAACCGGACGCTCATCGAAATGGCGAGAACGATGCTTGATGAGTACAAGACACCGAAGCACTTTTGGGCAGAAGCGGTTGAGACAGCTTGGCATGCAACAAATCGCGTGTATCTTCACAAGCTACTCGGCAAGACGGCATACGAGCTCCTCACCGGTAACAAACCCCAAGTTGGATACTTTCGAGTATTCGGCTCATAGTGCTACATTCTTGATAAGCATCGTCGCTCTAAATTTGCTCCTAAGTCTCATGAAGGTTTCCTACTAGGTTATGGCTCAAACTCTCACACTTACCGTGTCTACAACAATTTCACCCGAAAGGTTGAAGAGACGGTAGATGTGAAGTTTGATGAATCTAACGGCTCGCAAGTAGAGCAATTGCCAATTGATGTAGGTGACAAAGATCCTTCGGAAGCAATTCAAGACTTGGCTATTGGCAAGGTTCGTCCAACGAAGGTGAAGGAGAGTACCACGTCCGTCCAAGTGGAAGCTTCAACTTCACGACAAGGTGAACCAAGAGTTGATACGGAAGCATCCACAAGCGGGACACACCAAGATGAAGAAAACGAGGAAGTGCATCAAGATGAACGTCAACAACCTCCTTCTCCACCACGACAAGAGAACAACAACGCCGACAATGAAGAAGGCCAAGAAGAAGAACAAGATGAAGAAGATGTCCAACGAAGACCCAAGCAAAAGCTTTCACGAGTTCGAGCAAGAAATGCTAAAGATCATCCCGTCGAGCAAATCTACAATGACATTCAAACCGGGAGAATCACTCGCTCTAAAACTCGTTTAGCTAACTTTTGTGAAAACTATTCTTTCATCTCTAGCATTGAACCTATGAAGGTTGAAGAAGCATTGGAAGATCCGGATTGGATAAATGCTATGCATGAAGAGCTACATAACTTTGAGAGGAACCAAGTTTGGACATTGGTTGAGAAGCCCGACAACAACCACAACGTCATCGGTACCAAATGGGTGTTTCGCAACAAGCAAGATGAAGATGGACAAATAGTTCGCAACAAAGCACGTCTTGTCGCCCAAGGCTACACACAAGTCGAAGGTATGGACTATGGTGAGACTTACGCCCCCATTGCTAGACTTGAGTCCATTCGCATCTTACTTGCCTATGCTAATCATCATGATATCACCTTGTACCAAATGGACATTAAAAGTGCTTTTCTAAATGGTGAACTAAAGGAGGAAGTTTATGTTAAGCAACCTCCCGGCTTTGTCAATCCTAAGAAACCCAATCATGTTTACAAACTTCACAAAGCTCTTTATGGTCTTAAACAAGCTCCTAGAGCATGGTATAAATGCTTGACCAAGTTCCTTATTGAAAAAGGCTTTAAAATTGGGAAAATTGATTCTACTCTTTTTTCTAAAAGGGTTAATGGAGAAATATTTGTGTGCCAAATCTATGTTGATGATATTATATTTGGTTCAACTAACCCTCATTTTAGTGAAAAGTTTGGGAAGCTAATGTCGGAGAAGTTTGAGATGTCTATGATGAGTGAACTCAAATTCTTCCTTGGGTTGCAAATCAAGCAAACTAAGGAAGGTACCTTTGTTTCTCAAACGAAGTACACCAAGGACTTATTCAAGAAGTTCAATATGCAAGAATGCAAAGGTATGTCTACACACATGCCTACTAGTGTACATCTTGATTTGACCAAAGATAGTGAACCGGTTGATCAAAAGGTTTATCGCTCTATGATTAGTTCATTGTTATATCTATGTGTTTCACGTCCTGATATCATGCTAAGTGTGTGCATATGTGCACGATATCAAGCTGCTCCTAAGGAATGTCATCTTAAGGCCGTGAAAAGGATAGTGAGATACTTAATCCATACACCAAACTTTGGCATTTGGTATCCTAAGAGGGCCTCTTTTGATCTTGTTGGCTATTCCGACTCGGACTATGCTGGAGACAAGGTTGATAGAAAGTCCACTTCGGGTACGTGTCAATTTCTTGGTAGATCTCTTGTGTCTTGGTCCTCCAAGAAACAAAACTCGATATCCTTGTCCACCGCCGAAGCTGAATATATTGCCGCTAGTTCATGTTGTGCTCAATTACTTTGGATGACCCAAACTCTTAAAGATTATGCGATATATGTGAGACATGTTCCATTGCTTTGTGACAATGAAAGTGCTATCAAAATTGGTCATAATCCTGTGCAACATTCTTGAACTAAGCATATTGAAGTTCATCATCATTTCATTCGAGATCATGTTGCTGAGGGTGACATTGATCTTAAGCATGTTCGCACCGAAAAGCAATTAGCGGATATATTCACTAAACCTCTTGATGAGAAAGTGTTTTGCATGTTAGGAGGAGAATTGAACATCATTGATGCTTCAAACTTGGAGTAGAAACTCCATTGGATACATGCAAGACATGAGCTTATGACTAATCCTTGATATTTCTCTTATGATGGAAATCTTGTGTCTTGGATATATTTGTATCTTGCATGTTATCTAACCCATGTAGGTACTGGTGGAATCAAATTCCATGAGATTGTAATCTACTCACATCTTGAGCAATCTCTACATCACCAAGTCTCTACACTATGGTGGATGAAGACAAGGAAGCACGAAACCATTCAAACATATCCTTTGACAAAATCTATGTTGAACTTCATGATTGTCATTTTTCGATACACAAGTGCTCTTCCTTGCAAAAACTAACCCATGTAGGTAGATGGACTAAAATTCCAAGTGGTGCTCCAAATTCTTGATGAGCTACATCAACCTTGAGCAACCCACACAAGTTCAACTACATGGACAACACCACCAACCAAGGTATGTTATTCCATCTTAGAGAAGCTTTACTCCAAGTCATAAGCTAGAGCAACTCGACAAGATGTGAATGCATCAAGATGCTTAAACGAAAAATGGCAACCCCATTTTGAGCTTAAACGATGAGTATGACTTATGATCAAGTGATCTCACTTGACTCCTAAGTCAATATACTCTAACATAGGTGACTTTGTCGCCGACCATCTCTAAATGAAGTTCTCTTGTGTTCTTTT
>NW_025242504.1:0-3100 GCF_018294505.1 Triticum aestivum
GTTCCTGTGAGCGGCGGCGCCTTGGGAAGCGCCAGCGTCTGGCCGGTGACAGGGTTACACACCACCGCCGGCGCCTCGGGGCCGCTGCCGTGCACGTAGCAGAGGAGGCTGTTGCAGACGTTGGCGAGGTCGTAGCCGCTGGGGATGTCGAAGGAGAACATGGCCTTGCCCGAAGACATGCTGAAGACGCTGGCCTCGTCGCTCCGGCCCGGCTCACACGTCTTCAAGACGAACAAGACGTCCGCGTCCGCCGACAAGGCGGTCACGTAGTTGGCGGCGTGTAGGCGGCGAAAGGAGGGCTCGCTGACGACGCTGCGCCACAGCCTCGAGACGCAGCAGCACCGGGCCACGTCCTTTGTCGGCAGCTTCACTAGGATCTCTTGGAGCATCTCCCTACGGATCTCCCTGCTGTGGCTGCTGCTCTGAGCCTCAACGCGACGAAGATGATGAAGACGACGTCCCGTCGTCATGGATAGACGAAGATGATGACGAAGACGACGTCCCATCGTTACGGATAGATGGGCGACAGCAATCCGGCAACGTGGAATCGACGAGCTTGTGACTGCAGAGTGTCTATTTTAGAGCACGAGTTGCCGAGTTGGAGTTGAACTCACTGAAAAAAATAGCGCGCTATAACGTCGCTAATAGCATGCTATAGCGTATTGAGAATTGCCTCGCTAAATATATCGATGTACAACGTCTCGCTAATAGCATGCTATAGCGTGATATAGCACGTTAATAGCATATTTTGAGATCGCCGCTATTTTGCTGTAGCGCGCTATGTTTTTCATTGGAACTCCTTGTGGGCACACATAACACGTAATTACTTCCTGATGGTAGTAGTAGTATTTTTAGGATCCGAACCACCTAAATTCCATGCATATGTATTCACCGATTGACACCGTACGTGCCCGACGAGGTGGTGCCACAGATCCTCCTCCGGCTCGCCGTCGGACCGCTGCTGCATCCAATTTATCCGAGCTCCATGGGGAGTTATGTGCGTGCGTGCGCCTCACTCGATATGTGTGTGTAGGGACCTGGGAGACGATGTCAATCCCCCACAAAAGGATCAGTGTCATATCATTGCTTTCCCGGGCTTACTTTATCACCTGATGGATGCATCAGTGACAACATAGTATTCTATGTCGGATATTTCTACCTCTATCGCAGCGATCTCCAAAATCAACAAGCTAGTTGCACGAAAAAGATTGACATGGTGTCCTTGAAGTATCACAACGTTAACACACACACACATTTGTTGAATTGACAAGAAAATTTCTCTCTCAATTTTTTTTAACACCACCTCATATATTAATTAACCAAAAGACGTGTTACAATGATTCATTACAGAGTTCACCACACAGGACGGTATATCATTAACAAGAATCTCATCCACTCTATTATCAAAACTAAACTTAGCTACCCGCAAAAAAAAACTAAACTTAGCTATTAGATGGGCCACCTCATTACCCGAACGTCTAATCTTTGAAACTCTGAAGCTATCCATTAGCTTAGAAAACTCCATGCTTCCTTCCTCAGATCGTGCAGAGCTGATCTATCATCAAATTCATTCGCAAAAATCACCGCAACAAAAGCACAGGCAGTCTCTAAAATTATAGGAGAATGAAGTGTTATACCTATATAGAGACCAGCAATGCAAGCTCGGAGTTCCGCTTCCTTCATGCTATTACACCTCCCAATGTAGTCCCACGAAGAGATCATGACTTTGTCAGCAAAATCCCTAGCCACCACACCCACACTTGCCGCGCTAATACTTTCCACAAAGCTTGCGTCTACATTAATTTTGATATAACCTAAAGGTTGGGGCTTCCAACCCATCTGAACTTCCAAAGTATTTGGATCACATTTCAGACCACTCATAGGATTTTTCCTTTTATTCTTTGAATCCTCCAATGGCATTGAATGACATGCACCAAAGGTTGACCAATAATTATCAACAAAATTGGCCGAATTTGTGACTGACTCCGTGCCCTTGCCAAAAATCAAATCATTTCTCAAGTGTCAGGCTCTCCAGAAAATGAAAATAAGTTTGTCCCGCATAGACTATCCCACTTGACTTACAAGAACAAGAAACCATTCCAACCCAGTATACCTAAATGCATCCTCCATCGGTAACTCCCAAATACCTCTCATGGCCATACGCAACGCACGAGCCTTGGGGCACGTAACAAGCGCATGAAACGTATTCTCGTCGTCCACTCCACATATCGAGTATGTACTGAGAATCGCTTGGTAGTGCGCCACTCTGTTTACTTGGACAGCCAAACTATTGGTAGCAACCCACCACGCAAAAATATGGATCTTCTGAGGAACATTGGCCTTCCAGATGATGTCCCAAATTTTCCTCTCCCCCAATGTTGCATCGATCGCTGTATTGCCCCTCATATTCTTTTTGTTCCTTTACATGAGTACAAGCTTGTACGCGCTTTTAACTGAAAACGTCGCTGTCTTCTCAAAGCGCCATGCAACAAAATCACCTTCCCCTGAAGACGGAATACGCAGCCGAAGGATCTCTTCTGCATTATGTGGGCAAAATAGGTGCCTAACCAAATTCTCATCCCATCTTTTTCGACCAGTCAGAATCAAATCAGACACCCATTTCATTCTCATCCTACTCTTCCTTGCCATAATTTCAAGTCCAGAGAACCTTGGGAGAAAGTTATCTCTCCAAATATTTAGAGCCATCACCCACTCTCCAAATAACTCCCAATTTCAGAAACTCCAATCCATGCATAATACCTTGCCAAGATAGTGAGGCCGACTGAGAAAATACAGTGTCAAGGATATGTCCCTGTGGGTAACATTTTGCCTTGACAACTTTGGCACAGAGAATCAGGGCTGACCACCAACATCCATGCCTGCTTCACTAACAGTGCTTGATTAAAAAGTCTGAGATCTCGGAATCCCATCCCCCCCTCAGCTTTAGGCCTTGTCAATTTATCCCAAGCCAGCCAATGAGTCTTTCTCCTATCCTCCTCATCACCCCACCAAAAATTCCTTATAATCTGCGATAACTCCTCACACAATGCAGCCAGAAACTTAAACATACCCATGGCATACACTGGGAGGGTCTGAAGCA
>NW_025242505.1:0-3100 GCF_018294505.1 Triticum aestivum
GTTCCTGTGAGCGGCGGCGCCTTGGGAAGCGCCAGCGTCTGGCCGGTGACAGGGTTACACACCACCGCCGGCGCCTCGGGGCCGCTGCCGTGCACGTAGCAGAGGAGGCTGTTGCAGACGTTGGCGAGGTCGTAGCCGCTGGGGATGTCGAAGGAGAACATGGCCTTGCCCGAAGACATGCTGAAGACGCTGGCCTCGTCGCTCCGGCCCGGCTCACACGTCTTCAAGACGAACAAGACGTCCGCGTCCGCCGACAAGGCGGTCACGTAGTTGGCGGCGTGTAGGCGGCGAAAGGAGGGCTCGCTGACGACGCTGCGCCACAGCCTCGAGACGCAGCAGCACCGGGCCACGTCCTTTGTCGGCAGCTTCACTAGGATCTCTTGGAGCATCTCCCTACGGATCTCCCTGCTGTGGCTGCTGCTCTGAGCCTCAACGCGACGAAGATGATGAAGACGACGTCCCGTCGTCATGGATAGACGAAGATGATGACGAAGACGACGTCCCATCGTTACGGATAGATGGGCGACAGCAATCCGGCAACGTGGAATCGACGAGCTTGTGACTGCAGAGTGTCTATTTTAGAGCACGAGTTGCCGAGTTGGAGTTGAACTCACTGAAAAAAATAGCGCGCTATAACGTCGCTAATAGCATGCTATAGCGTATTGAGAATTGCCTCGCTAAATATATCGATGTACAACGTCTCGCTAATAGCATGCTATAGCGTGATATAGCACGTTAATAGCATATTTTGAGATCGCCGCTATTTTGCTGTAGCGCGCTATGTTTTTCATTGGAACTCCTTGTGGGCACACATAACACGTAATTACTTCCTGATGGTAGTAGTAGTATTTTTAGGATCCGAACCACCTAAATTCCATGCATATGTATTCACCGATTGACACCGTACGTGCCCGACGAGGTGGTGCCACAGATCCTCCTCCGGCTCGCCGTCGGACCGCTGCTGCATCCAATTTATCCGAGCTCCATGGGGAGTTATGTGCGTGCGTGCGCCTCACTCGATATGTGTGTGTAGGGACCTGGGAGACGATGTCAATCCCCCACAAAAGGATCAGTGTCATATCATTGCTTTCCCGGGCTTACTTTATCACCTGATGGATGCATCAGTGACAACATAGTATTCTATGTCGGATATTTCTACCTCTATCGCAGCGATCTCCAAAATCAACAAGCTAGTTGCACGAAAAAGATTGACATGGTGTCCTTGAAGTATCACAACGTTAACACACACACACATTTGTTGAATTGACAAGAAAATTTCTCTCTCAATTTTTTTTAACACCACCTCATATATTAATTAACCAAAAGACGTGTTACAATGATTCATTACAGAGTTCACCACACAGGACGGTATATCATTAACAAGAATCTCATCCACTCTATTATCAAAACTAAACTTAGCTACCCGCAAAAAAAAACTAAACTTAGCTATTAGATGGGCCACCTCATTACCCGAACGTCTAATCTTTGAAACTCTGAAGCTATCCATTAGCTTAGAAAACTCCATGCTTCCTTCCTCAGATCGTGCAGAGCTGATCTATCATCAAATTCATTCGCAAAAATCACCGCAACAAAAGCACAGGCAGTCTCTAAAATTATAGGAGAATGAAGTGTTATACCTGTATAGAGACCAGCAATGCAAGCTCGGAGTTCCGCTTCCTTCATGCTATTACACCTCACAATGTAGTCCCACGAAGAGATCATGACTTTGTCAGCAAAATCCCTAGCCACCACACCCACACTTGCCGCGCTAATACTTTCCACAAAGCTTGCGTCGACATTAATTTTGATATAACCTGAAGGTTGGGGCTTCCAACCCATCTGAACTTCCAAAGTATTTGGATCACATTTCAGACCACTCATAGGATTTTTCCTTTTATTCTTTGAATCCTCCAATGGCATTGAATGACATGCACCAAAGGTTGACCAATAATTATCAACAAAATTGGCCGAATTTGTGACTGACTCCGTGCCCTTGCCAAAAATCAAATCATTTCTCAAGTGTCAGGCTCTCCAGAAAATGAAAATAAGTTTGTCCCGCATAGACTATCCCACTTGACTTACAAGAACAAGAAACCATTCCAACCCAGTATACCTAAATGCATCCTCCATCGGTAACTCCCAAATACCTCTCATGGCCATACGCAACGCACGAGCCTTGGGGCACGTAACAAGCGCATGAAACGTATTCTCGTCGTCCACTCCACATATCGAGTATGTACTGAGAATCGCTTGGTAGTGCGCCACTCTGTTTACTTGGACAGCCAAACTATTGGTAGCAACCCACCACGCAAAAATATGGATCTTCTGAGGAACATTGGCCTTCCAGATGATGTCCCAAATTTTCCTCTCCCCCAATGTTGCATCGATCGCTGTATTGCCCCTCATATTCTTTTTGTTCCTTTACATGAGTACAAGCTTGTACGCGCTTTTAACTGAAAACGTCGCTGTCTTCTCAAAGCGCCATGCAACAAAATCACCTTCCCCTGAAGACGGAATACGCAGCCGAAGGATCTCTTCTGCATTATGTGGGCAAAATAGGTGCCTAACCAAATTCTCATCCCATCTTTTTCGACCAGTCAGAATCAAATCAGACACCCATTTCATTCTCATCCTACTCTTCCTTGCCATAATTTCAAGTCCAGAGAACCTTGGGAGAAAGTTATCTCTCCAAATATTTAGAGCCATCACCCACTCTCCAAATAACTCCCAATTTCAGAAACTCCAATCCATGCATAATACCTTGCCAAGATAGTGAGGCCGACTGAGAAAATACAGTGTCAAGGATATGTCCCTGTGGGTAACATTTTGCCTTGACAACTTTGGCACAGAGAATCAGGGCTGACCACCAACATCCATGCCTGCTTCACTAACAGTGCTTGATTAAAAAGTCTGAGATCTCGGAATCCCATCCCCCCCTCAGCTTTAGGCCTTGTCAATTTATCCCAAGCCAGCCAATGAGTCTTTCTCCTATCCTCCTCATCACCCCACCAAAAATTCCTTATAATCTGCGATAACTCCTCACACAATGCAGCCAGAAACTTAAACATACCCATGGCATACACTGGGAGGGTCTGAAGCA
>NW_025242506.1:0-3100 GCF_018294505.1 Triticum aestivum
GGCTGGAGAAGGTTTCCCGCAGCGCAGACAGGCCCTAATAATCAATCTTGGGCCAGCGACCAGCTCATCATAACAAATTAGTGCGTCTGATGGCTCTTCTCTCCTTCCCATAAAGGTGAGGAAGGATCGGGCATGTTGTTTTTTCTTTCAAACACAACAGGCGCCACGATCCTGTTGACGGGCCCTCGCAAAGCAGCCGTGGTCGACTATATTTGCCATGGGCTCTAGCCCACCACCCCGATGTACTACCAGCTCAGTAGCTGGCTGGAGCGACAAGCGCGCACCACCACGCTCGGCTGACGCGCGGGAGGTGACAGCCTTCCAGCTCGATGAGGTGAACATCCCAGCCGTAACCAATGCCCAATCAAGCCCAAGCCAAAGCTTTCTCTCCTCTCCTACTACCGGCCATGCCAAGGCTTCTCGTTTCTTTTTGGAGCAACCGGTGCGAGTTCCTCCTCACACCTTTATTTTTTTGGCATATGTCTATTTTTTCTTAACACAGTATAGACGCAAATGCTTATATAAACGCATATGCATATACATCCACCTCTATGTATGAACACACACGCGCGCATCCTACCCCTATGAACGCCTTCGACAGACTGGATCGGCACATCATCTTGAAACTCGTATTATTCCTAGGTACTACTTTGCCAATGCCAGCAAGTCAATAACAATCTCTTGCATGCACAAATTATTAACAATTTCTTCGGTAACAACTAGTTTAACAACATTCACAAATTATTGTCAAGTCATAGCTACTTCTATTATTGTCGACTCCATTCACGAATCATGCACGGAGTAAGAAAGGTTTCACTTGACTAAGATCTAGAAGAGCACTCGAAATACGGCTAGACAGCGGATAAGCCAACTAATAACTTTTTGATTTTTGATATGCATCACAAACTGAGTCATGACTTTTATTTGACACGGGATTCCTAACAATTTGATCTACTATGATAAATGATGGATGCCTGATGCATATGCCACCAAGAAGGTGAGGGTTTGTGCACACCGATGGATAACTTCACATGGACATGAGGTGTATCTCAAGCAAAGTATTATTGTCATGGGCTAGTTTATTTGCAGCAATTATTATTTTTACAGATTTTGTGACATGTAGAATATTTCAAAGGTGAACAGGACAATCATGGGCATGGACACGCACATGACTAATTTGTGCAATTGCAATTTCCGACCCACTTGTCGTGTGGATTTGTTCCGTGACAGTGTAGTGATCACGGATAGCACGATTATCGAGCTCATGAGTGACCTGCTCTACCGCTATGGCGTCTATTTATCTATCATTTCATGTCGATGCCATACAATAGTACAAAAAATTCTAACTATGACGTGGCAAAAACTCTGTGTGCACGGACCCAACATCTCCGTCCATGTACCGTGGAGGTGAGTCTGGGACGTGCGGGGGCTCCAGAGTGTGCGATTATTGTTTACAGCAATTATTATTTTTATTGATTTTGTGACATGTAGAATATTTCAAAGATGAACAGGACAATCATGGGCATGGACACGC
Organism: Triticum aestivum; assembly: GCF_018294505.1. Classification (NCBI taxonomy): domain Eukaryota; kingdom Viridiplantae; phylum Streptophyta; class Magnoliopsida; order Poales; family Poaceae; genus Triticum; species Triticum aestivum. The sequence continues at coordinate 1,535 of NW_025242506.1, forward strand.
ACATGACCAATTTGTGCATGGACTTGTTGTGTGGACTTGTTCTGTGACAGTGCAGTGATCATGGATAGTAAGCTTATATAGCTCAGGAGTGACCTGCTCTTCCTCTATGGCGTCTATGTAGTATGCATCATTTGGTGTCAGACGTCATAGAATAGTACAGAAAAGTCTAACTATGACGTGGCAAAAACACATCTTGGTCCACGTAGGATGGAGGTGAGTCTGGGACGTGCAGGGGCTCCAGAGATGACGCACAGCAGTGCTTGGCGACCATGCAGTGTGCCGACACCGGGCACTCCAAGGCTTCCTGCATCACGACCGCCTCCTGCGCGCGGCTCGTTGTCCTCCTCCCAAACTCCGCCTCTGCCGCCATCCTCCTGCCTTCTCTCAAGCGCCACATCCTCATTGTCGCAATCGCCGGATGGTGGCGAATCTCCTCTGTGCGGTGTGGGCGTGAATCCATCTGGTCGGCGGGAGGGTGGGAGAGAGTGAGCGATAGAGAAGAGTGAGGTAGAGGAGGAATGGATAAGCTTTAGATTGGTGCATTTCATCGATGGGCGCTAGAGCGTTCGGTTTTTTTAATCATTTTCTGATAAATTACGTGGCATGCACATACGGAACCATGATGAAGGTGTCCTCGCCTACTATGCTGTGCAGCCCTACCACGTGCCATTGTTTAAAGTTGAACTCATGTCATGTCAGTGTGGCCATCAGGCAGGCCATGTGACTTTTCAACTTGTTTATTCATGCTCGTGGGAAGCGCGCGGCAAGAAGTGAGAAGACCACCGAGATCTGAGTCTGCCGGCCAGGAAAGAGAGCGCCGATGACCGCCGTCGCCCCCGCGCCGGAGGATTACCAGGCCGCGCAGGCCACCTACAAGGTCCAGCTCGTCGCCGCCCACGTGGAAGACGACGAGCAGCGAGGGAGCTGTTGCTGCTGCGGTGTTGTTGGCTTTTGATCGTTGCTAGATCAAATCACCCGAAGCTGTATACACACATACAAGCTAGCAAGCACACAGGCTCATTGCTTGATTGATAAACAGTACCTATGCACTGTCCCGCTTTACGTGTGTACGTGAATCATTAGTAAGCTAGCTAGATTTGCTTCGAGCAATCAACTTTTCCAGCGCCGTCGGCGAAACACAGCGACTTGTAAACTTCGACGAACAAAGCGTGAAGACACCGAATCGATATGATGGCCAAAGGCTCGTATCGAGCCTTGCTTCTCTTTGTTTTGATCTCTTTTCGTTGTACAGATTACAAGAAATATCTTGAGTATATATACTAGCTCAGCTGGCTAATTAACTAGCAGTCCTACTCGGTTAGGAGTTCTAGCACTACACGGACACGTACTCGAGACGTACACGGTGTCATGCTTATTCCTTACATTCACCCCCTAAGCTTGACATCCCCGTTTCGGCCTGGATCCCAAGTGCGACTACTACTATCATAATCTTTGGCATTGCGTTTGCCATTTTTCATAGCATTTCAGGGACCGTCTTTGCTGCCGTCAGCTCGTCCGTGGCTTGACGGCAGCGCTCCTCTTTGACCGTGTCTTCAATCTTTACCT
>NW_025242507.1:0-3099 GCF_018294505.1 Triticum aestivum
TATTGATCGAGTGCCCAGTGCCAGTTCCTGTCTGTTGCATGTTTTATGTTTCACAGAAACCCAATATCAAACGGAATCCAAACGGGATAAAAATGGATGGAGAATTATTTTGGAATATTTGGGATTTTCCGGAGGAAGAATCAGCGCGAAGCGGTGTCCGGGGTGGCCACGAGACAGGGGGCGCGCCCTCCCCACCTGGGCGCGCCCTGGACTCTCGTGGGCCACTCGGAAGGTAGTTGACGCTCTTCTTTTGCCGCAAGAAAGCTAATTTTACGAGAAAAATCTGGGCGAAAGATTCACCCCAATCGGAGTTACGGATCTCCGGATATTAAAGAAACGGTGAAGGGGTAGAAACAGGGAACGCAGAAACAGAGAGATAGATCGAATCTCGGAGGGGCTCTCACCCCTCCCACGCCATGGGAGCCAAGGACCAGAAGAAAAAGAAGGGGGGCTCTCTCCCCCTTGCTTCCGGTGGCGCCGGAGCGCTGCCGGGGGCCATCATCATCACCGCGATCTTCACCAACACCTCCATCATCTTCACCAACATCTCCATCACCTTCCCCCATCTATATTCAGCGGTCCACTCTCCCGCAACCCGCTGTACCCTCTACTTGAACATGGTGCTTTATGCTTCATATTATTTTCCAATTATGTGTTGCCATCCTATGATGTCTGAGTAGATTTTCGTTGTCCTATCGGTGATTGATGAATTGCTATGATTGGTTTGAGTTGCATGTTTTATTATTGGTGTTGTCCTATTGTGCCCTCTGTGTCACGCAAGCGTGAGGGATTCCCACTGTAGGGTTTGCAATATGTTTATGGTTTGCTTATGGAGGGTGGCGTGAGTGACAGAAGCATAGACCCGAGTAAGTAGGTTGTTTGCGTATGGGATAAAATGGGACTTGATTCTTTAATGCTATGGTTGGGTTTTACCTTAATGAATCTTTAGTAGTTGCGGATGCTTGCTAGAGTTCCAATCATATGTGCATATGATCCAAGTAGAGAAAGTATGTTAGCTTATGCCTCTCCCTCAAATAGAATTGCAATAGTGATTATCGGTCTAGTAATGTAGTCAATTGCTTAGGGACAATTTCACAACTCCTACGACCACTTTTCCACACTTGCTATATTTACTTTATTGCTTCTTTATCTAAACAGCGCCTAGTTTATATTTACGTGTTCTTTATTATCTTGCAAACCTATCCTATCACACCTACAAAGTACTTCTATTTTCATACTTGTTCTAGGTAAAGTGAACGTCAAGCGTGCGTAGAGTCGTATCAGTGGCCGATAGGACTTGAGAGAGTATTCGTTCTACCTTTAGCTCCTCGTTGGGTTCGACACTCTTACTTATCGAAAGAGGCTACAACTATTCCGTATACTTGCGGGTTATCAGGATGCAGCACGGATATTGTTTTTTATCATGATAATAAGTGCATGCACTTGTTTCGAAAAAATTGGAGAACTGGGAATTCGAACTACGGGTGCTTATGCTACCCATCAAATAAAAATCAGGTGCCTGAAAATTCATTTCGAAACAAATGATTCAACTTTATATCCACGTCGACCCTCGGCATGATGGTTGGAAGAAAATGCAAGTTGATACCAAAAGATCATTAACAACAATACCAACTTGCGGACGACAAGGGAGTAAAACTACCAATACCAAACTAACTTATAATCTTTTTACTCCTGGCCCTAGTGTTCGTCTGGTAGAAAATCTTGCAGAGGACTAGTTCCCGCTCCTTCTCTTGCTCCAAGTCCCCGAGGTGGTACTGGTGCATCACCCAATTGGTGCTCTGCTGGTTGACGTTCTTATTGGTGTGCAACACTAGAACCTTTTTTGCTGCCCGTCTGCCGGCCGTTGACGATCACCGGTAAGGTATTGCCCGTCTTGTGCCACATCGCGTGCATGTCGCACTCCGACTGTATCTTGCGATGCGTCCACGTGCCCCTTTTGAACGCCCTGGAATTGCGCTGGAAGAAATGCTTCCTTAGGCCACTTAGTGTGATACCTGCAGTATTGTGGAATACAGGTTTTAGTGTACCTAGTTGGCATTTTCATAACATCTTTGGCATGTTGCAGTTAGTTGTTTCACTTTTTATTAACTGTCTATTTGTAATTGCTTCACCAGGTCTGCGTCTAAAAAGAAAAATAGAGCTATAAACAAAGGAATATGTTTGTGCAAGTAGACGACCGATAGTGTCTTACCTGGAAGTTTCTCAGGTTGGGTATAGCATATGTCGTGCTCGCTGTCGATGGTTGGTATGAACAAATCGATGAGAGACTGAAATCTCGCGCTGTCAGCACTCACTTTGGCCTCAAGGTGCTCGATCAGCTCCTGATCCGTGGGATCGAACTTGACGCCAGCCGGCAGCACCGGCCAATCCTTCTTCAACTTGCATCGGTAATTCCAGTTATATGGTACACAATGTATGATCAATCGACTGTTTTAAGTGAATGATGAAAGATTTTGACAGATAAGTGGTACTCCAAATCTGAAGTCCAGAATACCCGAACACACCGCCGGGATTCTTGTGTCACCTCACGCGCAGCGTGTTGTCACGTCAATTCAATGTGTGGACATGATGAATAATTTGACCGACGTATACTAGTACTGCTACTGTACTACTTACTAGTCGTATTTAGTGTCACAATTTATACATAGGTTTAACTAACAAGTATGCACTTGAAGCCTAACTGATATATATATGGCTTCTACACAGCATCTCCATCATCATTATAAGTACATCTTACGCAGGTGAGTTAGGATGCACTTGATCCCAGGAAGGTATCTATCCTTCAAACCAGAGGAGTGCTTCAAACTAACAACAGTACATAATATCCAACAAAAGAGGGTCGTGTTACAGCAGCAGAATACATGGCTCGGTCTAGATATCAGCATGAATCAAGTTGTGCATATTTGTTGTTGGCATGAACCACATCGCCGCATGTCGGGTTTGCAAAAGCCATCCATCGCATGGAAGCTTGACACCTTTCACGCACTGAAGATTATCTGGCAACAAGCTGTGTTGACGAATCTCTGGATATGGTGATTCATGAAACCCATGGTATGATGTGTAAACGCAGCCCCCCCC
>NW_025242508.1:0-3099 GCF_018294505.1 Triticum aestivum
AATGGGAATGAAATTCAAACACCGGGTCACCGTTGATTGCCGGCAAAACATTGAGATGCCTGGTTTTTAAATTCTAGTAAATCCAAAACTTGTCTGAAATTCATGAAACTTGGCATGCAATCGTGGAGCGGCATCAACATGCCGTGGTACAAATTTTGTCCCATTTGGGGCAGGTTTGAGTATATGCTTCTCACAAACCTGAGCTTCTCACAACAAGCATGATGGTTTTCGGTAGGGAACGTCCACCGTTGTGGACGAAACGATATCCATTGCGTCTTATTGCTTTCAATTTTTTTCTCGTGTCAACATAGAACAACAGGAGTGTTGTGTGATTCTTTGTGATTTTTGGGGGTTCGTTTGCACATTTTTATGCATTAACTGAGTTTTCAATGCATTTCAGGTGAACAATTCAAATTTGAACTACGTGCACATGCTCTAGTGCATATAAATTGGTTGAAAAATCAAATCTGTGTCCTTGGGTGCATGCTTCGGTCCCATGCAAGAAATGGGAATGAATTTCAAACACCGGGGCACCGTTGATTCCCGGCAAAACATTGAGATGCCTGCTTTTTAAATTCAAGTAAATCCAAAACTCGTCTGAAATTCATGAAACTTGGCATGCTATCATGGAGCGGCATCAACATGCCGTGGTACAAATTTTGTCCCATTTGGGGAAGGTTTGGGTATATGCTTCTCACAAACCGTAGCTTCTCACAACAAGCATGATGGTTTTCGGTAGGGAACGTCCCACCTTTGTGGACGAAACAATATCCATTGCCTCTTATTGCTTTCAAATTATTTTCTCGTGTCAACATAGAACAACAGGAGTTGTGTGTGATTTTTTGTGATTTTTTGGGGTTCGTTTGGACATTTTTATGCATTAACTGAGTTTTCAATTTATTTTATGTGCATAATTCAAATTTGAACTACATGCACATCCTCCAGTGCCTATAAATTGGTTCAAAAATCAAATCTGTGTCCTTGGGTGCATGCTTAGGTCCCATGGAAGAAATGGGAATGAAATTCAAACAACGGGTCACCGTTGATTGCCGGCAAAACATTGAGATGCCTGGTTTTTAAATTCTAGTAAATCCAAAACTCGTCTGAAATTCATGAAACTTGGCATGCAATCATGGAGCGGCATCAACATGCCGTGGTACAAATTTTGTCCCATTTGGGGCAGGTTTGTGTATATGCTTCTCACAAACCTGAGCTTCTCACAACAAGCATGATGGTTTTCGGTAGGGAACGTCCACCGTTGTGGACGAAATGATATCCATTACGTCTTATTGCTTTCAATTTTTTTCTCGTGTCAACATAGAACAACAGGAGTGTTGTGTGATTTTTTGTGATTTTTCAGGGTTCGCTTGCACATTTTTATGCATTAACTGAGTTTTCAATGCATTTCAGGTGAACAATTCAAATTTGAACTACATGCACATGCTCTAGTGCATATAAATTGGTTGAAAAATCAAATATGTTTCCTTAGGTGCATGCTTCGGTCCCATGCAAGAAATGGGAATGAATTTCAAACACCGGGGCACCGTTGATCGCCAGCAAAACATTGAGATGCCTGGTTTTTAAATTCAAGTAAATCCAAAACTCGTCTGAAATTCATGAAACTTGGCATGCTATCATGGAGCGGCATCAACATGCCGTGGTACAAATTTTGTCCCATTTTGGGCAGGTTTGGGTATATGCTTCTCACAAACCGGAGCTTCTCACAACAAGCATGATGGTTTTCGGTAGGGAACGTCCCACCTTTTTGGACGAAACAATATCCATTACCTCTTATTGCTTTCAAATTATTTTCTCGTGTCAACATAGAACAACAGGAGTGTTGTGTGATTTTTTGTGATTTTTCGGGGTTCGTTTGGACATTTTTATGCATTAACTGAGTTTTCAATTTATTTTATGTGCATAATTCAAATTTGAACTACATGCACATGCTCCACTGCCTATAAATTGGTTGAAAAATAAAATCTGTGTCCTTGGGTGCATGCTTAGGTCCCATGCAAGAAATGGGAATGAAATTCAAACAACGGGTCACCGTTGATTGCCGGCAAAACATTGAGATGCCTGGTTTTTAAATTCTAGTAAATCCAAAACTCGTCTGAAATTCATGAAACTTGGCATGCAACCATGGAGCGGCATAAACATGCCGTGGTACAAATTTTGTCCCATTTGGGGCAGGTTTGTGTATATGCTTCTCACAAACCTGAGCTTCTCACAACAAGCATGATGGTTTTCGGTAGGGAACGTCCACCGTTGTGGACGAAATGATATCCATTACGTCTTATTGCTTTCAATTTTTTTCTCGTGTCAACATAGAACAACAGGAGTGTTGTGTGATTTTTTGTGATTTTTCAGGGTTCGCTTGCACATTTTTATGCATTAACTGAGTTTTCAATGCATTTCAGGTGAACAATTCAAATTTGAACTACATGCACATGCTCTAGTGCATATAAATTGGTTGAAAAATCAAATATGTTTCCTTAGGTGCATGCTTCGGTCCCATGCAAGAAATGGGAATGAATTTCAAACACCGGGGCACCGTTGATTGCCGGCAAAACATTGAGATGCCTGGTTTTTAAATTCAAGTATATCCAAAACTCGTCTGAAATTCATGAAACTTGGCATGCTATCATGGAGCGGCATCAACATGCCGTGGTACAAATTTTGTCCCATTTGGGGCAGGTTTGGGTATATGCTTCTCACAAACCGGAGCTTCTCACAACAAGCATGATGGTTTTCGGTAGGGAACGTCCCACCTTTGTGGACGAAACAATATCCATTGCCTCTTATTGCTTTCAAATTATTTTCTCGTGTCAACATAGAACAACAGGAGTGTTGTGTGATTTTTTGTGATTATTCGGGGTTCGTTTGGACTTTTTATGCATTTACTGAGTTTTCAATTTATTTTATGTGCATAATTCAAATTTGAACTACATGCACATGCTCCAGTGCCTATAAATTGGTTGAAAAATAAAATATGTGTCCTTGGGTGCATGCTTAGGTCCCATGCAAGAAATGGGAATGAAATTCAAACACCGGGTCACCGTTGATTGCCGGCAAAACATTGAGATGCCTGGTTTCCAA
>NW_025242509.1:0-3099 GCF_018294505.1 Triticum aestivum
AATGTCTAGACTCGACTTCGGCCAAGGAGTGTGGAAGGGGGATTCCTACAGGCAGTTGGCTCTGATACCAACTTGTGACGCCCCCGATTCAATCGTACACTAATCATGCACGCAAACGTGTACGATCAAGATCAGGGACTCACGGGAAGATATCACAACACAACTCTAAAACATAAATAAGTCATACAAGCATCATAATACAAGCCAGGGGCCTCGAGGGCTCGAATACAAGTGCTCGATCATAGACGAGTCAGCGGAAGCAACAATATCTGAGTACAGACATAAGTTAAACAAGTTTGCCTTAAGAAGGCTAGCACAAACTGGGATACAGATCGAAAGAGGCGCAGGCCTCCTGCCTGGGATCCTCCTAACTACTCCTAGTCGTCGTCAGCGGCCTGCACGTAGTAGTAGGCACCTCCGGTGTAGTAGGAGTCGTCGTCGACGGTGGCGTCTGTCTCCTGGGCTCCAGCATCTGGTTGCGTCAACCAGGTAGAATGGAAAGGGGGAAAAGAGGGAGAAAAGCAACCATGAGTACTCATTCAAAGTACTCGCAAGCAAGGAGCTACACTACATATGCATGGGTATATGTGTAAAGGGCCATATCGGTGGACTGAACTTCAGAATGCCAGAATAAGAGGGGGATAGCTAATCCTGTCGAAGACTACGCTTCTGGCCACCTCCATCTTGCAGCATGTAGAAGAGAGTAGATGGTAAGTTCACCAAGTAGCATCGCATAGCATAATCCTACCCGGCGATCCCCTCCTCGTCGCCCTGTTAGAGAGCGATCACCGGGTTATATCTGGCACTTGGAAGGGTGTGTTTTATTAAGTATCCAGTTCTAGTTGTCATAAGGTCAAGGTACAACTCCGGGTCGTCCTTTTACCGAGGGACACGGCTATTCGAATAGATAAACTTCCCTGCAGGGGTGCACCACATAACCCAACACGCTCGATCCCATTTGGCCGGACACACTTTTCTGGGTCATGCCCGGCCTCGTAAGATCAACACGTCGCAGCCCCACCTAGGCACAACAGAGAGGTCAGCACGCCGGTCTAAATCCTATGGCGCAGAGGTCTGGGACCATTGCCCATTGCACACCTGCACGTTGCGAGGGCGGCCGGAAGAAGACCTAGCCTAGCAGGCGTTCCAGTCCAATCCGGCGCGCGCCGCTCAGTCGCTGACGTCACGAAGGCTTCGGCTGATACCACGACGTCGAGTGCCCATAACTGTTCCCGCGTAGTTGGTTAGTGCGTATAGACCAAATGGCCAGACTCAGATCAAATACTAAGAACTCGTTAAGCGTGTTATTTTAAAGTAACCGCGAACGCCGACCAAGGCCAGGCCCACCTCTCTCCTAGGTGGTCTCAACCTGCCCTGTCGCTCCGCCACAAAGTAACAGTCGGGGGCCGTCGGGAACCCAGGCCCACCTCTACCGGGATGGAGCCACCTGCCCCTTCAGCCCCCTTCTCCGAACAGTATCATAAGTAATGTAACAGTATAAAGTATATATCATATGCCCGTGATCACCTCCCGAGTGATCACGGCCCAGTAGTATAGTATGGCAGACGGACAAGAGTGTAGGGCCGCTGATGGAACACTAGCATACTATACTAAGCAGTAGGATAGCAGGTAAGGGTAACAATTGTAGCAACAATGACAGGCTATGCATCAGAATAGGATTAACCGAAAGCAGTAACATGCTACACTACTCTAATGCAAGCAGTATAGAGAAGGAATAGGCGATATTTGGTGATCAAGGGGGGCTTGCCTGGTTGCTCTGGCAAGGAGTCGTCAACAATGTAGTCGATCAGGGCACCAGCAGCGGCGTCAGTCTCGTAGTCTACCGGAGAGAAGAGGGGGGAAGAAATAGTAAATACGGAGCAAACAAAGCATCACAAAATATAACAAGGCAATACGCAGTGCCGGGGGTGGTCTAACGCGGTAGTAAGTGATACTGGTGAAGGGGGGGGACATCCGGGAAAGTATCCCCGGTGTTTTGCGTTTTTGGGCAGATGAAACGGAGGGGGAAAGTTGCGCGTTTGCCATGCTAGGGATGTGTGGCGGATGAACGGGGTGCGTACCCGGATTCGTCTCGTCGTTCTGAGCAACTTTCATGTACAAAGTTTTTCCATCTGAGCTACGGTTTATTTTGTATTAATTTTTAAAGTTTTAAATCATTTTCTAATTTATTATTATTAAATTAACTCAAAATTAGTATTATTGCCCCAGCATGACGTCAGCAGTCAACAGAGGTGTTGACTGGTCAAACTGACGCGTGGGTCCCGCATGTCATTGACTGCAACTAACTAACCAGGTTATTTAGTTTAGTTAACAGATTAGTTAAGTTAACTAACGGTAGTTAACTAGGTTAATTAAACATAATTAATTAAGTTAATTAATTAATTATTGAATATTATTATTTATTTTTTTAATTAACTTTTTTTAAAACGTTCGAGGTGGTGGCGCCCATATGTCATAGGCCAGGGGCCTTAGCGGGCGGGCTAACGGTCGCAGGGGCGGGCGCCAAGCGCGGTTCGGGCACTGCCCGAGCGGGCGCTGCAGGCCGGTTACGGGCGCATGCACCAGGCGCCCGACGGGGCGAACCCGGGCGCACGGGCGATGGCCGGCGGGCCGCCGGGGTTGGTCGCGGGGCCGCGGTGGCTCCGACGAGCGGTGGCGAGGGGACAAGGTCCAGCAGGGCAGCAGCAGAAGCAGTTGCAGCAGCTAGGAGCAGGGGGCACGGCGGGGCGCAGTGACCACGGGCGGGGCCGGACCCCAACGAGGGCGTGGTGGGCGCGGTGATAGAGAGAAAGGGGGGACGACGAAGTAGGGAAGGCGAAGGCCGGGGGCCTCACCAACGTTGCAGGGAAGAGGCGGCGAGGCATGGGGTAGACCGGCGACGAGGAGATGAGGAGGTCCGGTGGGGAGGTCCGGCGACGGCGAGGCCTAGGATGACGCGTTGAGGTAGCGGGGCACCGGCTTGGGGTCGGGGAGGCGACGGGCATCGGCGGGCGTCGGGGCGCCGGCGACGTGGGTGCGTGGCGGCGCGGGATCTGGCTCTTCTGCCTCGATCCGGACGGGGGGGAAGGGGAGAGGGGC